>NC_045787.1:9006637-9287774 GCF_009873245.2 Balaenoptera musculus | reverse complement strand
AAGTCCAATCCAAAGTATTATCTGTGGAAAAAATCTAAAATACTCTGATATAACCCACTCAATCCTTAATTTCTTAAACTCGAAGTATATTTGTAAATTCTCAATTCCTATAAATAAGACAATGAATAAGAGGAGCTTTAATGCTAGAGATTATCAGGGTTTTTTCCTATTTAATAACATGAATGACCTGCATAAAGTATAATTTGAACACTTAAGTACTAACTTTAAGAATCAAGAACAGATAGAACTTTTGCAAGTTTTATTCTTTAAAATATAGCAGATAAAATTTTAAATGTGCCTAAAATTAAGGAACATTTATTTAACTCTCAAGCCTAAGTAGTAAAACTATGAGGAGGAAGGGATATTTCCACTCAGCATTTCCCCTGTGCTGGAAGAAAACTTTTTAAAACCACAAATGCCTTTCTCCTTTTTCTTTTGCTTTCCCTTTGTCTAATTTCTGTTTGATTTTTAAACTTAAACCTGATAAATGAAGACATATAAACACACACACACTTCTGCGTGTATGTGTGTGTGTTTATATGTCACAACTTGGCAATAATGCAGCCAATATAATAAAAAAATACTCTGCTAGCTTTGCCCCTGTTGGTTTCCTGGAAATACTTTGTTGGTTGTGCCTTGTCTCTATTACATAGAAAGCTCTCCCTCCTGACCTGACAACATTTTGTTTCTTTATATATTATTTTCATATTTCAAGTTCTTAGAAAATTTTTGGTAATATGCCCTCAAGGTACAGTCAAAAACAAATACAGTTTGCATAAGGCTTATTTATAAATTTAAGTTCTGTGTTCTTAGGACTAAATAGCTGGGTGATCAGTGTTTTGACTGTGTTAAAGATTTAGCCACTGCTTGCCTTCAAGCCATGTGGCAGTTTTGAAGAAATTTTAGGATAAATTCATCTTGTATTTAAATTTATAAATGATGTGTTTCCATTTTTTTGGTAAAAGAATTGCATATCCCTTGATTTCTCGTGGATCCTCGCTCTAGAAGAAGGTTGGCATTAAACGTTTTCACGTGCAGAACTGTTTCACAACTTCAGTCTGATCCTGATGTCACCATTGCCCTGTAGTCCTGTTGGTACTGATTGGCTAGGCGACATGACCTCAGGTGTGTTAGCACAACTTTTAAGAAGACTTCCGGTCTTTTATAGGTGATGAAAATCTATTTTTTAATGGACAGTTGATAGATACTTCTTTCCTTATTAACTCAATAAGAGTTTGAATAAAGTACCCAGGTGAAGGCAGGATACACTGACTGGCTTTGAAATAGTTCTTTATCTTCTGTGTCGATGTGCCAGGAGCGTTCTGAAATAGCAGAGAATCCCCTTTGAACTTCTTTTGTTGCCGTCAAAGGCTATCCATATTCACATCAGTTTGCCTTTTATTTCCTTCAGATTCTCTCTGTAGCCACTAAGAAAGGATTGTAATAAAAGGTATTTAAGAGCTACATAGATCACATGTCAGAACGGAAGAAAATTGTCTACTGATTTAGCCATTTGTCCTGTTTTATTTGCCCAGAAGTTAGAAAAAAAGAACCAGATGAAACCCAGCAAATGATAACACAGCTTTTTTTTTTTTTGCTCTTTTTACAGTTTGTCTGTCACATGTTGTAATGAGCATGCAAATAAAACTTCTCTATACCTCACGCTGTTATGTTGGCTCTTACATGAGAGGGAAATTCCATCCATGTTGAGTTCTAAATCTTTATATGAAATCTAAATCTTTATATGAAAATGATAGCTTAAAAGTATTAAGGAGATAACAAAATGAAAAAAATAAAGAAATAATTTTGCATTTCCTGTTGCACTAGCTAGCCGAGAGATTCAATACCCCCAGCTGGTTTCCTTTGAGAAGACAATATCACTCCTGTTTCATCATCAAAGTCATCAAATCTACAAAAGGGCTGTTATCTTTGCCTAGTGCTCTCTTTCTATCTGGTGCAGTGAGCCAGTATCAAATAATGAAGCAGGAGCAATGTGACAAGTCTGGTTCACTTTCAATTTTGTTTTGTTATGTATTTAAAAGAGATGGACTGGTTTTATTGATAGGCTGTGTACAGGTGCAAAGTCCGCTTTGAAGGGTTTAGAAGTGGCTTTGGTTGAAAGAACAGGAAGATCCCCACATTGAGTGTCCTTGCTATAAAGTTGAGATAGAGTGCCACTCTGAATGAAAATGACCTTTAATGGGATGGCCGTCACCCATCGATGGGATGTCATTCATCTCTGAGCTTTAGCCTTGAACTAAGTTAAGCCGTATCATAATTGAGAAAAAGAAGGCGTGACTTTTAAATTTTTCTTTTGGAAAATAAGTGATAGAATTCTTGAAATTATTTGTGACTGTTAAACAACTTTTCATTATTTCTATCAACACTTCTCTTTTTGTTGCGAGGATAGGACGTAAGCTATATTTTCTTCCAGATAAATTTTCAGAACTAAGGAACTTACACAGATCCTGAAATACAATTTTGTTTTCATAGGTATACATACATATATATGGGCACAGGTGCACATATATGTATGTATATAAAATACCTGTGAGAAAGCTTAGTATTGATATATATGTCTTTTAGATTATGTTTTAAGCGATCATTAATAAACACAAATAAGCAGTTAAATAACTTAATATTCCCACTCTGATACTATAAAGTAATTCTTTTGTTTTACTATGATTTTTCTCAAAAACGAATATGGGAATATTTTTTCTACACATATTACTTTATTTCTACCCTCATTATACTCATTGCCTTTATTTTTAATGAAAGAAAAGGCTATGTGTGATCAAAGATCAGAATCATTATTGGAACTTTTAATATTTTTTAAATTATAAGGATAATAAAACAGAAAATTAGAAAGGTAGAAAAAAATGAAAGACACTTTATTAATAAATTTTTATTATCATTACATTTTTTTACTATGCATTTTATTTGGAATCAAACACAAACCCCCTACTACTTTGCATCCTGCTTTGTTTATTTAACTTTTATCATAAACATTTGTCTAAATTGCTACATGATCTTCATAGCTATCATTTTTAAGGCTCACTGATATGCCTTTGTGCATATAATCCATAATTTAAAATGTATGTGTAATTAATTTTTAATTACATATTCTGTTATTTATTAGATTCAATTCAAAGCAAACATCAGAATTTCTATAAGATCAAAATTTGCTTATAGCTCATGTCAACGTATGTAATAAACCGTAACAATTTTCTCTCCTTTGTCCATTCTGTCATTTGTTTGACGCCCATAGATGCAATGACAGAATATGTATTTTACAAGTGATATAGGAATTTATCACAGTTAACACTTGTGTATAAGAAGTGAGGGCATTTGATAGTTACTATTAACACTTGTGTATAAGAAGTGAGGGCATCTGATAGTTACTAACTACTATGCTATGCCTATAGTATGCTTACTGTAAAGTATGGTGCCTTGATGTTTAGCTTTCTTCCACCCACCTGACTGATTAAATTAACCCATCTCTTCTCCTTCCTTCCTGTAGCAGTGTGCTAGAATTGTTCTCAGAGGGCTTAGCCATTCTACTGCCAGTTACATTCACTTATGTACATGCTCCAACCCCCTCCACCCTCCATCATAAGCTCTCGGTGGGCAGGAATGGCTCTCCCATTTTTGGTGGTCCTTGGACTGCTGATGCAGTATCCTACCTACAGTAGATGCTCACCAAATGTCATGACACCCTGCTTTTGTTTTTGTCTTTGATGTTTGCCGAAGGCAATACTGGGAAGTGTAAAGATGTTAAAGATGTTTACTCTCTCATTTCTCTTCCACCAGTGGGATGGAGTAGGACCTCTTCCAGACTGTGCAGAACCACCAAAAGGGATCCAGATGCTGTGGCACCCATCCATAGTCAAACCCTACCTCACACTGCTCTCTGAGTGCTCAAATGCAGACACGCTGGAAGGGGCGGCAGGCGCCCTGCAGAACTTGGCTGCAGGGAGCTGGAAGGTATGATGAGTTTGTTACAATAAGAAAGAAATCTGGAACGATGAGAAGGTCCTTAGGAAATATGAGAAGTCCAATTTTGAGAAGTGCAATTCTAATAAAGTTTCTAAGGGTGTTAGAGAAAGACCAGTTCCATTGAACTGTTGGACTTAGAAAGGTATTTCTTTTAAAAATTCTTCCTAAGGGCTCAGGGGTCGTTGAAGATCGCTACAAAACACAGAGGAATAGATGTAAGTATAGTCATTGAGATGCTGTGAATGCCTTTCTGTTCTATTTGTGTAGCTGAACTACTTCATTTTCAGGGGAGACTGACATGTTGAGACTTTTCAAAGCACTGTCATTGACAGTTAAGGGAGCTGATACCCAAACATGTCATACGAAAACCCCTGTGAATCCTGTAATGTTGTAGCTGTCCTGTCCCCAAAGGAAAGAACCTCTTGCATTTTAAATTACAGGATTACAGAGGAAAATACTTATCTTTGGCAAAAGGTTACAGTAAAGCAATTGTATGATTGGGAAAGAGGTTAGGAGGGTCTTTTTCTCTGGGTCTTTACAAATACACACTGTCCAGGTCAGTTCTCACCAAAAATTTTTCATGACCTCTTTGTGGGTAGAAACGGATTCATGATAGCAAAGAATTCTTGAGTTTGGTCACTAATAGTTACATGGGCTAACTTGCCTTATCACACAAAGAGTGTAACCCCTTAGAAGAACTGAGGGCATATAGGGAAAATATCAAGACCTCCACCTTCAATTCCTCATTCATTAATATCAATGCCTGGGTTTGGGATATTCATAAATCACTCTTTTCTTTACCATTCATTTTCTTCAAACAGTATTAATATAGACACATAGCTACAGATAACTCTCAGAAGCTCAGTACCATGGGGTACCACACGGATCGGCTTCAGTATCGTGTAATAATACATTCCCTTCTTATTATACCTTCCAACACCTGCCTCCCGTCACTTCTCTCTCTGCCATCTTCCTTTCCATTGCTATAGTGTCAGCTGCAGCATTTTCTTCTTGGATGTGACATCCCAGCTCTTGGGACCCAGCCCTGATGATACTTCCCAGGAGCTGGCTACTTACTCATGCATGGCGGGTTCACCTCTTCTCTGAGAGTCTTAGGAATGAACATAATTATCCCTTTCCCTCCCTGCCCATAAGGCATCACTATGTTGTACCTGAAGAATTCACTTTGGGCTGGGCTTGAAGTGAATTTGTCCTCTTGCTTTCAACCAGAGAAAAGCTTCAAAGTAGAGGTCTCACCAGGAAGAATGCCAGAGTATAGCCTTGCATAAGTAGGAAAGAGATAGTAATGGAAGTCACTTCCTTGAACTTGCCCTTAGCATTAACTTCCCTCTAAAGTTAGGAGGCTTCAACTCAGATCACAATTCAAACCTAGGCTCTAACTTTTCTAAGCTTTGTGGTCCTGGGAAAATTAAAGCACCTCAGTGTTTCTCAGATGCATCGTCTTTAAGCAGAGGAGGAGATCATGGCGGCTTCACCCCACATCATGCAGATCAGTCGCAACACTAGATGCAAAGATGCAGGATGTTGTAGGCTAAGGGGTTGTCACTGTATATACCCAAGAGCACTAAGTTGCTGCAAGTCCCCACCCAGCTCCCTGGCCTTGGAGGATGGATTAGAAGGGGATGGGAAGAGAAGCTCTGGGTTCCAGGCCTGAGTCTGACCTGAAATGCAAAGCCATCTAGATGGTGGCAAGTCAAGTTTGCCATCTCTTGATTTTTTTTTTAATGAATTATTGCTTTACTTGAGAAACACTTAGGTTTTTATAAGAACAAGTTAAAAATGGAGAAATGTCTTTGACCTCTAGAGGATTTTGAATGTAAGACTTCCACCTTTGCTTTAAAAGTTAAACTCTATGTTCCATGTGCTGAAAAAGTTAACTGGAAACATGGAAAATTTATAAAGATACCAATAAAACTTCTGGAGTTGAAAACAACATCTGGAATGAAAAATACATGGAATGGGATCAACAGCAGATTAGACATTGCAGAAGAAAAGATTAGTGAACTGAAAGATAGCAACTGGAAACTATACAAAATGAAACACAGAGGAAAAAGAAAAAAAAAAATTGACAGTTCATCAGTGAGCTTCAAGTGGCCTGATGTATGTGTAAATGGAGAACCAAACAAAACAGGAGAGAAAGGAGGAAGAGAACAGAAAAAACTATTTGAAGAAATAATGGTTGAAAACTTTCCAAATTTACTGAAAACTGCAAACTCACATATCTAAGCAACTCAAGAAACTCTAAGAGAAACATGAAAAGTTATACCAAGTTACATTATAATCAAGTTGCTCAAAATCAGTAGTAAAGAGATAATCTTAAAAGCAGCCAGAGAAAAAAGACATGTCACATACCAAGACTGTACCACATCTCAACACCACATTCAAGGATCAGTGTCACCAATCATTCATCTATTCATGTGAGTCCTTGTTGAGTTACTAAGAATGTGCTCTAGAAGACAATCTGGTCTATAAGGCTTCTAAGGGCAGAAACCCGTTCCATTTATTTCTTTGTACCCCACTGCTCAGCTCTATGCTTGGCTGAGCAATAATGCTCAAACACGAGCTTTTAACTGAACTCGTGTCTATGTCCAGATGTCTTCCTTGTGGATAACAGTCTTTTATATTTATAAACATCTATCAGTCACTAAGCAGTTAATAGCACATATTGTGACCAGGCCATCCTCAAATGGTCACACTTTATGATTCTTTATTTGGTCCTTCGATTCAGATGGGAATATGTAGTCAGTACAATCTAAAATTGATAGAAAGGAGGAGTTTTGGGAGAACTATTTTCATTCCAGTTTCCAGACTCATCAGTGCTTTTCAGGATGCAGATTTTGATGTCATTGCCCAGTTCCACAATTCCTGCTGCAGTGTTGGACTTGCTGTTTAGAGTGGTAATTAAAGACACAGGCTCTGTATCTCAAGGTAGCCAGGTCAGCTGGGCAAGCTGCTGAGATATGTCTGGATCTTTAGGTGTTTAGAGTAATAAAACAATAAATTTATAGTTTATACTATTTTATACTAATTTATTTTATACTGATTTATACTATTTTGATATTCAAAAATTCTCTCCTACTTTGGGTTATACAGTGAGAATTATGGAAGAAGTCTGATAAAAATTCTCAGTAGTTTCTAGCAATAACATCTTGCTGACTGTTTTCAGTGCATAACCCTGAACATTAGTTCAGGACATTTATCCCCACATATCCAGATGCACTGATTTGGTAAATTTTTCTATTACTAATAGAGACCACTGAGAAAGAGGCAGAATGGTCTGGAACAGCTGAAATCAACATCACAAAAGCTGTTCTGTACTTTAGACAAAGTTTAACAACTATGACTCTCAGATTTCCCAACCCTCATCAGATTTCAAGCAACATATTAAAAAATACAAGGAGTTACTCTTGTGAGCAGGCACACAGATCTGCCTTAAGAAGGTAGGGTAGATACCCTGACGGCAAAGTGAAAAGATAGAAGAGTTAGAAGAAGAAAATACAAAGATGCAAGAAAGAAAAAAATGTCAGAGGCCATTCAATGTTTCAGCTGTTTCATTTATTCTAATCACGGATGGTCATAATGCTGACCCTCTGTTATCAGAAAATGTTTAATTATTACTAGTAACTTTAGAAGACAAAGCATTTTAGAAAGACTTTTATCCCAATGGTTAAGGTAGAATTTTGAGTCTCAGGATGTCAACCTTACTTATAGGAAACGCTGGCTTTCCTGATAACTCTAGACAAATGGGATAGTCCTCAGGCAGGGCAAAGGGCCGTTAGGACGTATTTGTGCGTAGTTATAAATATACATACTTATGTAAGAATTTTCTTATCAAAACACAAATACACAAGTATGCATAAAGGTCAATCATGTTATCATCATCTTTTGTATAATTTATTAATGTACCATATTAAATGGTAAGGGAATATGTGGGAAGGAAAGATAGATAATCTATAGGAATGATTTGAGAAGATTATCATTAAGCCAAACACTGATAAATAGTTATAATTTTTTAAAGCTCGAGAATAAATTGTATCAAAACCAAAGAAATCCTTACTTTAAAAAAGCTTGATTTAAGTAAAAAAATAAAAAACAACTGAACAATTAAAAGATTGACTGAGGACACAGAAACAGCATCAAATTTCATGCAGACAGCATTACCATCTAAAAGCTAGGGTTCTAAGAATGTGTTTTTATAGCAACTGTTGAAATTTAGTGGCGTTTTTTAAGTGTCCTTTATGTTTATGGCCCAAATAAAAGCAGACATGTGAAGGTAAAACACCAGAATTTTGCATGGAGAGAGCTTTTTATAGACCTCATCATCTGAAACAATAACTTCTCTTTATGGGGAGATCGTGCACACTCTTTTTCCGTGACAAATTGACTAGCAAGCTAGATCTTCATAATGGCCCAAATACTTTTTAAACTTTAAAACACTCATTACTTGGTTTACGAGCATCAGAAAAACATAATGGCAGAAGCAAAGTGAAATGTTTTTATTAGCTAACATGGAGTTTGGTTACGTTTTTCTCATTTACAGTAAAATGATTTTGTTTGTCACAGAATATTAAAACAGTCGGTTATAGTAGTTTGAGGAGTTCCAAAATGTGAATGAATGCTCTTTCAACTCCCATTTATGGGTTATTTTTATTGTAATTGAACTCTCTGAAAACTCAGGATTAGAACTGTAGAAATATATCTGTACTTGCTATTAAGTCAAACATTTTAGATATCTTTGTATGGTCAGTTTTCTCCCTAAAATGTGACTATTCTCAGAGAGTCTATTAGTTGCCCGTTTATGTTTAAAGTAAGATGGAATATAGAGATACTTGGATATTAATCTGTTAACATTTAATGAAGTAACATGATAGCAACATAGATTTACTGAGAAGGAAACAGAATCTCTGGCCATGTGGCACAAATGAATAAAAAATAAGAGAACTGGGAAATTTGAGACTTGTTCCTAAGGACAGGGGCAATGCTTTGAAGGCATTGAATTTAGTGTAGCTTAGCAATTAGTGTATCATTAAAAGTGAACCAGGGCAGATGAGTGGAGTGCAAAAAATAAAATTAAAAATCGTGGTTTAACATCCAAGACAAAGGTCTTGGTCCTAGTTAACAGTGTGATATAAAGCATAAGGTTTAAATGCAAAGAAACAGGGTGGTGAAAGATCATGATGAAAATGGGACATGAAGCATCATGCCTGATGGGTTAGAAATGGGGCCAAAATAAACACAGAGGTTATGTGAGGACTCTGCCCAATCAGCAGGTTCCTAGAGACAACACATTGAGTTGGACCTGATGCCCAGCCTGAGGCAGAATGACGATGGGCCCAACCTCAGGAGGAGATGGAGAGGAGCCAGGGTCACCACCAGGTCACTGGTTCTAATCACACAATATTTCGTGGTTTCTTCTAAGACCCCAGTAAGTAGTACTGATGCCGAGGGCTGCACCTGTATTAGAAATGCCACATGCATCCAAACTGACTAAAGAGTTAGCCCATTTTTGGATAGTTTGGCTCTACTTTCATCATTGTCATTGAATAGCAAAGTGCTAAGTTACAGAATTACATTCAGAAACTGTAGAAACAGCTAAAGCTGAGGGATTTCCACTTCCACCCAACATGCCAAGATGGAGCACCAAGTTCCTTTAAGTAGTAATAATAACAACAACAACAGCAACACGCCAGAGAAATATATGAAACAATGGTTGTTAAAACACTAAGCATTAGTCAATGAAGAAACTGATCTCTGAGAAACAGGAAATAAACAAGGTGAGCCCTATGATTGTCCCAGCGCACTGTCTTGAGAGAGTTTCCAGACCACAGCACAAAGATTAGGAACCCAGGAGGAGCTCCTCAGACTCTCTGAGCTAAGGAGATGGAACTGAGTATCTAGGGAGACCAAGGTGACTAGAGCTCATAGGACAGAGCACCAAAGAGGAGAAAGCCACACATAGAAAGAACCCTAGAAATATGCAGAGGATCCCCCTCAAATATTCAGCAGAGATCTGTCAATGCATTCATGTGAGAGAAATACCCAAGGCTGAAGAAACAACCTCCTGAAATGATTAGACAGAATGAAACTTGGCACTTACACAGGAATGGGCATAATGTGCATTTCCAAGAGCCAGACAGGAAAACCTCATAATTCATGGATCACTGTGAAGAATACTCTCAGGGTCTTGCCTCAGTATTGAGGTATAATTAGCCCTGGATAAATATGCTCTAGTCTTTCCTGTCAAATCTTAAAAGTAAGACCCAGAAGAATCAATAGTTTCCAAGTAAATTAACTGCATCCTTGAATAAAGTTTAAAAATACCTATAGGAATACAAAAATATCCAGCACCCAATGCATTAAAATTAATAATGTCTGGCATCCAATTGAAAATAACCCTACAAGCAAATAAACAGGAAAATGTGGTTCGTAATGAGGAGAAAAATCAACCATTCAAAACCAATTCAGAACCAACAAAGATGTTAAAAATAGCAGGCACGCAGTTATTGTAACTCTACTACATGTGTTCAAAAAGTTCATTAGAGTCGTGGAAAATATATAAAAGGCCCAAATAAAATGTCTAGAGTTGAAAATAAACTGTCTGAAATGAAAAAAAATGCATGGAATGGGATTAACAGCAGGTTAGACATTGCTGAAGAAAGATTAATGAGTTTAAAGATGGCAGTGGAAACTATACAAAGCGAAATGCAGAGAGATTAAAAAAAAAACCCTACAGATCATCAGTGAGCCTTAAGTGGCCCAATATATGTGCCATTAGAATTCCCAGAGGAGAGGAGAGAGAAAGGAGAAACAAAACAGAAAAAAATATTTGAAGAAATAATGGTTGAAAATCTTCCAAATGGTTCCAAATTTTTCCAATTTAATGAAAACCACAAACTCACATATCCAAGCAGCTCAAGGAACCCCAAGCCCAAGAAACATGATGAAACTATACCAAGGTGCTTCATAAACAAATGGCTCAAAATCAGTAATAAAGAGAAAATCTTAAAAGCAGCCAGAGGACAAAAGACATGTTCCATACAAAAATAAGGATGACAGCTGATTTTTCACCAGCAATAATGTTAGTGAGAAGACAGTGAGACAGCATCTTTAAACCTCTTGGGCCTAATAATGTATAAAGTTGATTTTGGTTTGGTATCTAGCAGGTACAACCTGTCTCTATAGGAAATTCCCAGGATTCCTAGAGCAGCTGTAAAACTGTCTGTAGAAGAAATCCTTTCTGAGCCCAGTTTAAGACATGGGCTGCCCTGGAAGCCGGCATGGTTAATCACCTGAGCAGGGGGGACACAGAGGAATTCTAATATGGAAACTTCATTTTAACTGTCCCAGCATGATCAGAGCTGTGGTGGCCCAGGACATGCCACTCAGTATTGTGTTCTTCCAGCACTGAGGGCAAGCAAATATTCATAAGCCCTGCATCAAAAGTTCTGTTCCCACACACACAATTGAGGGATGAGTTTGGCTTTAGGAGAGACTCCCAAAGAAATATACGATCTCTTCAAACCCTCATTACACTTTTGTGGAAGTGGTTGGAACTTGCTGATCCTAGCTAATTGCAGTGGCTTTGATCCTTTTTATCTAGTGCCTTTCAGTGGAGAATGCTGTTCTTAAGTAATACACACGTGGTACTAGAAATCAACCTGACATTTTCTTTCACCAGTTAAACATTTTTACTCTCCAGCTGTGAGCCAGAAATTAGAAGACAGTCGACATAAAGAGATGAATGTGACTTGGTAACTTCCCTCAGATACCGATAATAAACATGTAAACAAAAAGCCCAGAAAAAAACATGATAGATGCTGTAATAGGAGTATATACACAAGGGTGTATACATACATATATACACACACACACACACACACACACACACATATATATGCACACATATACACACACACACACACACACACACACACACACAAGGCACAAGGGTGTCCCAGGGGTCATTTTTACAAGGAAGAGGTCAGGGATGAGGAACGCCACTTCCAACATCACTAGTTAAAACCTAGGGCTAGGAGTCAATGATTACAGTTCATTTTAACACACTAGCACATCTCATTAGTTAGAGAAATTCTAGCTGCTGTAACAAAGAGACCCCCAAATATGCAAGGGCTCAAACGAGATAGGAGGTAGAAGCTATTTTCTCTGGTGTAACAGGTAAGGGAAGGTGCGTGAGGAGGGAAGCTCCCCTCCATGAATTATTTCACCCAGGCTGACGGCTGTTCTGCCATCTTCAAGGTGTGGTAAAGATGTGATCTTCCAAGGCTACTCTTAGGGTCATCATCTGCTAGCGAGAAGCAGAAAAAGAGTGCAGATCCACAACCAGAAATGTTCTCTTTTGAAGTCACCTGGAGCCCTCGTTTTGCCTGATGCAAAAAAGGAAAAAAAGAGAAAAAAACCCACATAATCTAAACACTTCTAGCAAACTCAATCAAATTCAGCTATTTCCCAGTCCCTCAAGGTTTAGCACTTGGCCACATTTATGCTTGTCAACCTTCATCTTCTCCTGCCCCCCTGTGGTTGCTGCTAAACTTGGGGGTCTTACAGGCATTCATATCCCTATGGGGGACAGAGATTGGGTATTCATTTCTGTCTGGAATCATTTCTCTCCTATGCTGCCTCTTGCCCAGGACAAGCCTCCTTGTCCTATTGGTTTCCCAGCTGGGACAGGGCAATTGGAGATTGGACCGTCTCTGGTCCAAGGTGCTCTCCTGACCCACACCTGCCTTCCCCACTGTTGAGCTTCCTTGAGATGCAGGCACAGTCCATGCCTGCCATTCTGATGCATCCCAACCTCCTGGCCAACTAACCCTTCTGCAGCCCTGGATCCTTAGCCTTTTTCCCTGGCTAACTTACACAGCCCACCCACTCAAGACCACAGAAACACTCAGGGGCTACCCCGTGCCACACTGGGGCCACAGGAATCCTCTTCTGCCCAGCAAGTTCTGTTGCCATTCCTACTGTGCAGCCCCTGCTCCGTGATGGTTCATGGCAGGACTTCCTGAGTCTTGTGCAACCAGCACTGAGGTCCAGGAAGGGCAGCAGAGCTTCTGTCGACTCTCTGCTCTTCTATCTCCCAGGGGGTTTTATCACCAGCCTCTCACACACTGAGGAGGACCTGTCCAGGGCCACTTCAGGTGGCAGCCCCCAAAGATACTTTTACATCTCTCGCTTCCTCCCCAACCTGGATTCTTTCTCTCCCCTGCTAGGAAGCTCTGTGTGGGATCTGAGGAGGGGTCATAATATTTTCTGTCTATTCTCATTCTCTTTCAAGTCTATCCCATCTTTCACCTGCATCTGTGCTTTCTACCCTTAAACACTAACTGTTTGCTGCTTTGTTATCTGTCCCATCCTGACATCACCTCATTGGGCCAAATCGTGGTGGAGCCTCTCTCCAGGAAGAGCCATGGGCAAGGAGGAGAAGAAACAGCATTTATTATTTCGAATTGTTGTCCCATCACATGCAAGTAGAAGACATCCTTTCCTGACACAAGGCCTTTCTCACTGTCGTTCCAATTATACATGACTTCTTGTCTCAGATTTGCTAAATCCTGGCAGGTAGTTCTCAAGAACAGACTGAAACGTCCAGTAGCTCCATTGACAGTACTAGAAGGCTCTTTAACTCGGGAGTTTAGAGGAGTGCCAGATGAGTTATTGGAAGACTAAAATAGAAACATGAATTGTTATACCAAAGTGAATCGGTGAATTTGTAAGGGATTAGATCAACTATGAGTGCAGATTGTCCAACTTATCCTGTGTTTCTGAGAAGCATATGAGAGTGGTGGTCAGTCACACCAACTCTGGGGCACTGCTCCCTGGGTTCAAGACCTGGCTGAGCATCTACAGCGTGTGACCTTTTCTCATCTGTCTAATGCGAGTAACAGTAGTGCCCACTGCATAGGGTTGAGATGAGGACTAAATGAGTTAGTACAGGTCTAAGTGTGAGGTTGTCTCAGCCGAGATTATTTTGAGGGATCATAACTCTCCTGACGTCCTCATTGGGAAAAAGCATCTCACCAGGAGCCATCTGGGTCCTGTTTCTGTGCTGTTTCCTCCTGGACCAGAGCTTCCTCCTCCCCCCTCCCCTCTTCTCCTCCCCCCTCCCCTCTTCTCCTCCCCCCGCTCCCCTCTTCTCCTCCTCCCCCCTCCCCTCTTCTCCTCCCGCCCCTCTTCTCCTCCTCCCCCCTCCCCTCTTCTCCTCCTCCCCCCTCCCCTCTTCTCCTCCCCCTCCCCCCTCCCCTCTTCTCCTCCCCCTCCCCCCTCCCCTCTTCTCCTCCCCCTCCCCTCTTCTCCTCCTCCTCCCCCCTCCCCTCTTCTCCTCCCCCCTTCTCCTCCTCCCCCTCCCCCTCCCCTCTTCTCCTCCTCCCCCCTCCCCTCTTCTCCTCCCCCTTCTCCTCCTCCCCCCTCCCCCTCCTCCTCTTCTCCTCCTCCCCCTCCCCTCTTCTCCTCCTCCCCCCTCCCCTCTTCTCCTCCCCCTTCTCCTCCTCTCCCTCCCCCTCCCCTCTTCTCCTCCTCCCCCCTCCCCTCTTCTCCTCCTCCCACCCTCTTCTCCTCCCCCCTTCTCCTCCTCCCCCCCTCCCCCTCTTCTCCTCCTCTCCCCCCTCCTCCCCTCCCTCCCCTCTTCTCCTCCTCCCCCCTTCTCCTCCTCCCCCTCCCCTCTTCTCCTCCTCTCCCCCCTCCTCCCCTCCCTCCCCTCTTCTCCTCCTCCCCCCCTCCCCTCTTCTCCTCCTCCTCCTCCTCCTCCATCTCTTCTTTCTCATCCTCCCCCTCCTCTTCCTTCTCTTCCTTCTCCTCCTTTTGAATCATCAAGGATCCTCTCTTCAGCTCATGGACCATTCTTCTTAAAGCCATCCTGGTCTACCGGCTTTGTCCCTTCCCTTCTCGCTGGTGGGCTCAGTGCATGACGCTCTCTTTCTGTTTGCAAAAAGTCAAGTTCTGTCCAAAGATTTTCACCTCAACCACAATGAGTTAAGGTACACTTATCTCTCTTGTTCATCTATTTTCATGCCAGTGATACTTCTTCTTCTGTTTCAATTACAAAGCTCTTGGCAACTCATACACATCGCTAACCCCAGGGGCTGCAGTGCTGTCCAAGGTAACTCACTTCTCTTTTGGAAAAACTCTGTATGAGCCTCACACTTCTGTGTTGAGTGCGCTTGGGAAATACTCCTCATCTCCCCAGTACTGTATCATGTCTTTCTCTCTTTCCACCTCTGTGCTGTCTTTACTCCTTCTTGTTGGGTTACACATAGGTTCACATGTGGGTTATACATGACCTATTCCAAGACTGCTCGGCTGCTACTTAAAAAGCATCAGTATCCTTGCATGTTAAGAAAACTTTGGAAACTTGCATCATCTTTCGAATGAAATGTAAATAATTCATTCTGAATTGTCATATACTGAGCTAATACTGGGGATTTTCCATACCCACACAAACACACACACAACTAAAAGTTTCAAAATAAAGGTTATTTTCTGTATATTGATAACATAAGATCAAATCCATTGTCTGGTTTTCCCTTTTCACTTAGAACCTATCACTGTTGACCATTTTCTCATAGCAAAAAGATGTATCTACAACTCATACACATTTTTGGCCATGCATAGCCATTTTTGGTTACTCTCAAATCAGTCCTCAGCAAAGCTGAAGGACTCTCATTATTTTCCAAACACCAAATCATCTTTCCATCCAACATGAAGGGATATAATAGCTAGACTTCTAAGGAGGAAAAAGTTATAGCCTGCCTTTCCTGGTTCATTTCAGATATGGTCAGGTTCTCCCCTCTCAAAGTTTGGAAGGATGGAGGGGAGGGGGAGGCAGTTTCTGGGAGACCGAGCCCAGAGGTGTAGGCAAGAGAGAATGAGATAATGGCAGAGGAGAGAGTATTGTCAGCATCACAGAGCAGATAGAGGAAGAAGACTGGGGGCCAAGGGCACAGGTGACACCTGTGGGCAGGTTGTTTAAAATCTTTGTGTCTAGATTTTCTCATCTATAAAACAAGAACAGTAATGTCACTCTCCCAGGAGTTTGGGGGATTAGAAGAGATCACTAATGCACAAGCCAGCATCCGGGGTCTGGGAAGAGGTGGTTCTGGGGAAGAGGTCATCTTTGGGCCCATGCTTCAGCCTGCCCGAGTTCCCAGAACATCCTGTCTAGTCTCTCAAAAGTCCCAGAATATCTCCCCAGTGTTCAAATATATTGTTGATGTTTACCTTACAATATGGAAATGTTGACCCCCCCCACTCTGATTTCCATTTTCTTCCATTAGCTTCTTTTCCGTTAGCTTCCCTCCTTAGTCGTAAGGAAGAACCCAGCAATGAACGGGCTGCAGAAGCCCAGATGTCTAGTCTTTTCTGGGCCCTGGAGACCAAAAGGTTCACAAGCAGGGGAGGAAGTAGATGAAAATCATGTCTCAGCATATGTCAAATTGCAAATGACATTTCCCGTGGACATGACGGAGGTTTTGAACTGTCTTCATGAAATGCCTTCCCTTGGAAGGGATATCCCATCCTCACAGCCAAATTTCAATAAGCAGCTGCCAAAGCTCAAGCTTTTTCCATGTCTAAGACTTTCTGACCATCCATTTCTTTGCTCCCTGAGGTTGGGACTATGAAATAGTTAATTGAAGACAAGAGATGCTCTAGTGAGTTCCATGAGTGTCCCCACCCCCTCAGGCTTCGTAGAGCTTGAGGCACAGAGTAAGGGCAGGAGAAAAGCACTCGGTCTGAGTTGATGGTGATAAGAAACTATGTGAATGTGACTTCTCTAACGTAGGACAGGATGAAGTTGTGTGTTTTTTTAATCTCATATTTCATGCAGGGCTGGGCTGAGGATGTGGCAGGCATGGCATATGCCCTACGTTCACTGCCAGAGGGGGCTCCCTGCCTGCCACAGGTGAGAGCCAGCTCTGGGGTGCCTGCCCCAAAGGGGAAAGGGGGTGGAGGGACCTGGGGGGGAGGGGTGGGAGCTTTGTCCACCTTTGATGGTCCCCAGGAGGACTCTGCCACAGAATCTAGAACCTCATGTTATGAATTTAATTCTCTTAGATCATAACTGAAATTGCAACAGAGTAAACCCTTATATTGGTTGATTTTTATGGTGCATGCTCTTCTCTGGAACACTGTACAGGAGTATAAAGTGTACATATGCAAATGTCTGGAAAACCTGAGCCTACCTGTATTCCGTTAAATGAATCTGAATACTTTATGGTCCTGATACTGCAAGTACATTTCTATAAAGAGCCTTAGGTGTGTTCCACTAAGGCCAACGACTGCCAACCCACAACAAATTGTATGCTTACTTTATAAGTTAGACATTGAATTATGGCCCTAGGTATAATATTATATATTTCGATTTTTTTAAATTTTACAATTTTCACCCTCCATCTTCGATGTCATATTTACCTCTCCTCACCCCTACCATTTTCTGACTTATTTCCTCCTTATTATTCAGCAAACAACTTAATTGACAGTACTTTCTGTAACTTATCTCTCTGCCCCACCTCCAAATTCAAGTCTCTTTTTAAGAAGTCACCTGTACTCTACCTTTTATCGTTTTCTACTTTTCCCAGGATTTTTTTTTTATTCCTCTTAATGTCAATAGCCAGCCTTTCCTGTCCCAGACCTCCATATCTTAAAGTACCGAGTATAGACACCACGCAAATGGCTTCCTAACTCAGGGGCTGAGAAGGCTGGCACCGGCGAAATGAAGAGTGCTTAACTGATTAAAGCTGAAACCTTTATCCTATGTTGGAGACAAAAATAAAGTTAAAATGTTTAAATACATGTCTAACACACTCAACCCATTCCACAACGAGGTCTTGATCATCCAACCTTTTTGGCACCTGTAGACGGCAGTGTGAAAACCCACACGTGCTGTTTGCTTGTAGGGGTTCCACCCCAGCTCCTAATGTCTTTGCTTCCCCTCATTTGCAGTGGTCGGTGTATATCCGAGCTGCTGTCCGGAAAGAGAAAGGCCTGCCCATCCTTGTGGAGCTGCTGCGGATAGACAATGACCGAGTGGTGTGTGCAGTGGCCACGGCACTCCGGAACATGGCCTTGGACGTCAGGAATAAGGAGCTCATTGGTATGTTCCCTCCGATTCACAGTGTCTGCATTTTTTTTTAATTGAAGTACAGTATACTTCCTGTGGTTGAATCCACGTGCAGAACATATAGGCATGTACAGAAACAGAGCATGTACAGAGCCCAGAGGCCTTGCTTTTCCGGCTCTCCTTCTAGTGGAAATCAGTGCGCTAATTTATCTTTTAGACTTTAGAGGAAAATGCAATGTTTGTTGACATTTCTAATCTTTGCAAATTAAAAATGACCACAGTGCTCAGCACTGAATGCCATCGTCCTGATCCTCTAAATCCTTGTCGGCTGTTTGTTTGCTTTCCACGTTGTAAACTGAAATTCTAATGGGATGCAGGCTACTTTTCTTCCTCTCTCTCTGTTAAAATTTACTTTGGATTAGACTATACTGGCTCTTTAATCCTATTTTTAAAAAATCATCTCCCTTTAGTTTGGTGTTCAAGAAATAGGGAGGCTCTTTTATTAATGAAACATTAAAGAGGCATACATTCATCTATTTATTCAACAAATTTTTGTCCATGACCTACATTGTTCCAGGCCTGTTCTAGGCCCAGAGATGATATCAAAGCAGCCAGGAAGCCTTGCCCTGGTGGAGTTTACATTCTGAAGAGGGGAGATGTACAGCCAACAAAATACACACTTGAATCCCACGGTGTGGTAGAAATGTTCTGTGGGGGAAAATGGAGGTGGGTCAGGCACAATGTAATTAGTAAGGTTGCAATTTTTTTTAAGTGAAGTGAAATTTACATAACATAAAATTAACCACTTTAAAATGTACCATTTAGCATTTTGGCAATGTCGTACAACCAGCACCTATGTCAAGTTCCAAAATAGTTCCATCACCCTAAGGAAAGCCCTGTACCCATTAGGTAGTCATCCCCCAATTCCCCTTCCTCCCAGCTCCAGCAGCCACCAGTCTGCTTTCTATGGATTTTCCTATTCTGGATATTTCCTATAAATGGAATCACACAAGACGTGAGCTTTTGTGTCTGGCTTCTTTCACTTAGCGTAAGGGGTCGTGATTTTAAGTGAGAGGTCAAAGTCAAAATAGGAGATGTTGGGAAGGTAACGTTTGAGCAGAAACTTGAGGGAGGTGAAACAGGGCCCTGTGGCTCTCTGGGGGGAAGAGCATCTAAGCGGAGGGGGCAGCCTCTGCAGACAGCCTCCCAGAAGGGGATCTGGAAGCAGGCGGTTGGGTTCAAGGCCTTTGCAGGGCCTGGTGTGCCTGGTGCAGAGTGAGTGGTGGGAGTCCAGGTTGGAGAGACCTTCTGGTTCCTCCCTCTGTAACTGGGAAGATGCCCACCCAGGCCAGGTCAATTGATGCTTAGAGAATGATGAACCACAGGGACCTGCCCAGGGAGAGGCACGGCCTCTACACATACCATCGTCCTCCTGGGATCGAAGAGATGACTCTGGTAGGGTGGTTGATCAGTGCAGCATGAAGCTTGCCCACAGGGAGCAGGTATCAGCGGAGGTCAGGCAGCAGGGAGCTGGACCACCCATCGTGGCAAAGTTTCCGGTTATGCAGCCTCTGGGGGATTTAGGAAAAGCAGTTGAGAGTGGGTAAAGGGGGAAGATTCCATTCCTGGGGCAGTTGGAGTACCAGGCGTGGGTCCAAGTCTCGTATACAAATTATGCATAGATACAACGGTCTACCTCCACTATCCAAATTCCTGAACATGGCGTGCCAAGCCCTTCATGACCTGGGAACCAGCCGCTTTTCTCCTGCCATTTCTCAATACCCATCATATCCTCCAATAAATACCAAAGTATTTGCAGGTCTCCAAGCCATTTATTTATTCACAGGGACCAAATTTCAAATCTGCGTCCAATAAATGCAGTTATTTGTTATGCTTGCAGTGCATCATAAGGCGTGACATAAACTCACAATTTTATAATTATACTTAGTTTGAATTTAATTTAAATGGTGGTGGTGGATGTTAAATATTTAAGCTACACTATTAGTCCTCTCCATATCCACTTTCCTTTTCCTTGCATAGGTGTTTTAGACAGGACAGAGCTGGGGCTTGTAATCAAATCCTAGGGCTCCTCTATAAAATGCAGGGAAAATCAATAGTTAATCAGTCTACTGCTTGGGTACGAACTACTAGGTGTTGTGCGTTTGGATGTTTTATTTCTTTTGGTAGATTAAAATATAACAAAATAGGGAACTATTGATTTGTTTTCTAGCTTCAAGGCGTCTCTGCTTTCCGAGAAGCCAGTTATCTAGAACTGTCTCTGAGGCAGGAACATTTGGAAGTCCATATTGCCCATGTTAAATTAAGCCTTTACTATCAAATGTCACCAGACAGGAAAGGGAACCAAACGTTTAAAAATAGGAGTGAAAATATCTCAGCCATAGGCTTTATGGAGTCAATAACTTCCTTCTTGAGTAAGAAAAGCAGAATTGAACCAAAAAACACTCTTCTATTCTATCTAGGAGAAAGGAAATGTGACCTTTGCCAACTCTTTTGCTTTAAATATTGTGTCAAAGTAGTGGTTCTTTATAAGAAAATGCCCTACAGAACTTTATGTATTGAAAAGAAAGATGCAACGACTTTGAACCAAGAACCAAGACAAAATTAAACTTGGACTTTTCTATCAACTCTCAATCAAAGCTTTGGTGACCTCGTATGGTTTCCTGGTGTTAAAGATCATTTATATTCTGAAAACTCCCCGATAGATACCTCTGGTATGAATCTCACATCTCTGTGTCCAGTAGTGTGTCCACCACCTGCACCGGATGTCTGACAGGCATCTCAAGTATAACATCTCCAGACCTGGGTTCCTTGTCTTTTCCCCCAAAACCAATCCTTCTGCAGGCTTCCACATGGCAGCCTGTCCCTGCAGTGGTCCAGGATAAGCACCTTGCTGTCCCCTTTGATTCTTTACTCTCATATCCAGTCCATCAACAAATCTGGTCTTCCTTCTGAATTTTCCCAGAACCTGACCCTTCTCACCTTCATTGCCTTGTCCCCCCAGATCCCATCCTCTCTCACCTGCGTTATTACCATGGCCACTTTCCTGGTCTCCCTGCTTCTACCCTCGCCCCCTACCATCTACTCTCAAAGGAGCAGCCAGAGTGGTCCTATCAAAACCTTACAGCATGTCTTTTCTCCACTTAAAAGCTTCCATCAGCTCCTCATTTCTTTCAGTGTAAAGTTAAGTCTTTGCAAGGCAGACACGGCTCTATACAATCCAGTTCTCTGTTCCCTCTCCAGCCTCACCTTCTTCCTCACTGGCATTAACCTTTCTGTGGCCACTGCTTCACTGCAGTTCCTTTATGACCAGAGCCAAAAGCCTGCCTCAGGGCCCTTGAACATGCAGCTTCCTCTGCCTGGACTCCTCTTCATGCAGATGTCCTTGTGGTCAGTCCTCACCCCCTCAGGTCTTTACTCAAGTGTTACTTTCCCAATACAACCTTTTCTGGTGCCCATTCTTAAAATTCTATCCCCTTTTCTGCTTTACCGATCTTCACAGTACTAATCACCCTCTAATATATAACATATTATTTATTTATCTTGTTTCTTGTCCATCTCGCCACACTAGAATGTAAACCCATTAAGAGCAGGAAATTCCACCTTGTGTGTTTACTGATGTAGCTCGTGTACCTAGAACAATGCCTGACCCATACCAGGGATTCATCAATATTTGCTGAATGAATAACTGAATTTTTTCCTGTCTGGCCTTTATCTTATAATGAACTCCACATCAGCAAAACATTAAGTAAGCAAATGAAATAAAACATTAACTAAAGAAAAGGATTTTATGTTAATAAAGAAAATCATCCAAAAACCAGTTCATTTTCCTACTAAAGTTTACTAGATGTATGCAGACACTCAGAATTTCAGAAGGAATCCAGTTGTTTTCATCACTGGGGTCCAGTTTAAATTACATCTCTTCTTAGATCATTCTTTTAATTGGGGGGGGAGCAGCTACCACAACTCTGGTTAAGGAAAGGTTCATCTTCCTTGGACTCCATGATAAGGAATAGTCCAAATAAGCTATTGAACAACAATCAGTCCACCCCATCAGCTCTAATGAGGTTCAGGTAGTAGCACACATGATCCCACTTGATCATGGTGTATGACCCTTTTAATGTATTGTTGGATTTGGATTGCTAGTATTTTGTTGAAGATTTTTGCATCTGTGTTCATCAGTGATATTGGCCTGTAATTTTCTTTTTTTGTGGTATCTTTGTCTGGTTTTGGGATCAGGGTGATGGTGGCCTCATAGAATGGGTTTGGGAGTACTCCTTCCTCTGCAATTTTTTGGAATAGTTTCAGAAGGATAGGTGTTAGCTCTTCTTCAGATGTTTGATAGAATTCACCTGTGAAACCATCTGGTCCTGGACTTTCGTTTGTTGGGAGTTTTTTAATCACAGTTTCAATTTCAGTACTTGTGATGGTCTGTTCATATTTTCTATTTCTTCCTGGTTCATTCTTGGGAGATTGTACCTTTCTAAGAATTTGTCCATTTCTTCCAGGTTGTCCATTTTATTGGTGTATAGTTGCTTGTAGTAGTCTCTTATGATCCTTTGTATTTCTGTGGTGTCCATTGTAACTTCTCCTTTTTCATTTCTAATTTTATTGATTTGAGTCCCCTCCCTTTTTTTCTTGATGAGTCTCGCTAAAGGTTTATCAATTTTGTTTATCTTTTCAAAGATCCATGTTTTAGTTTCATTGATCTTTTCTATTGTTTTCTTGGTCTCTATGCCATTTATTTCTGCTCTGATCTTTATGATTTCTTTCCTTCACTAGTTTTGGGTTTTGTTTGTTCTTCTTTCTCTAGTTGCTTTAGGTGTAAGGTTGTTTATTTGTGATTTTTCTTGTTTCCTGAGGTAAGATTGTATTGCTGTGAACTTCCCTCTTAGAACTGCTTTTGCTGCGTCCCATAGGTTTTGGATCGTTGTGCTTTTGTTTTCATTTATCTCAAGGTATTTTTTGATTTCCTCTTTGATTTCTTCAAAAAAAATTTTTTTTTTAAAGATAGCACTAAAAGTAGTGTCAAATACTCTGCCTCTCCTTGTCTTTCCATTCGGGCTGTTTCCATGGTTCTGTGTATGTCTCTGCCATCAGGTGCTAAGTAGGCTACAGGTAGATCTTTGTGTTCTTCCAAATGAAGTGGTGCAGTGGTCCAGGTGAATGCACATCCATCCATTTCTTTGCAGCCTTCCAAAAATGTTCATTATCCTTCTGCATAAGTGTTATTTCATCATTCAGAAAGAGTTTTTTTTTTTAATGGTAATAATTAGCTTCAGAGAAAAGAACAAACAACACTGTATTGCTCTAATAAGTTTACCAAAATGCCATCCATTTCAGCACATTGACAGTTCCTGATGAAGATGGCAGGTATTTCTTTTGCCAGATTCCCTATCCTCTCTGCCAACAAGCAAACAAACAAAACTAACAAAATAAAAAACTTCAACACCTATGAACACTGGACAGGAGAAGTACTGGGTGGTATTACCAAACGGCCTCTTACCCCTAACCACTCTTTTTGATGAATTATTCAGCCAGACCGGTTTTTGTACCATCATCCCCACTCACAAACCTTTACGCAAGCTGTATCCCTCCCTGGCACGCTCTTTCATCTCTGTGCATTTACTCACCCCCCAGCCATCACTCAGAGCCCAGCTCTGGGTGGCCTTCCTGATGAACACTGCTCCTTGAATACAGAAAGGAGGTGGGTAATACCTACTTGATAAAAAATCTTTTAATTTATCTTGGATTTCCATTATGTAATTTTATTTTTGTGTTGTCTTTTTTGTGTGTGTATGTATTGCATTTCCCTCCAATGAGATAAGAAGCGGGAATCAGGTTCCTTATTTATTTGTATGTCTTACCATGCCTAGCCCTTTGCTATGCTCAGTACATATTTGCTGCATTAATTCTCTGATGGGAGAATAACATGGGTTTTTTATTCTGGAGAACAGATCTAGAGGAGGTTTGGGGAATCCCACAAAGACAGAAGGAGGGGGTAGAGGGGAGGTCTGTTTCAGCCTCTTCCCACAGCATCCAGGGAAGAGAGGAAAGAAAGACAGCTCAGATGCTGCCTGAAGTCCTGGACTCTAGTCAAACTCATTCTGCTGCCACTTTGGAAGAGGTTTAGGACTGGGTAGGAAGTAGTAACACTTTCTGCGTATGCCCAGATAGCTATCAGAGATTGGCAGAGCCACTGCACCCCTGCGGGTGGCACTGGCGGAGCTCGCAGGGCACCCTCCCTTCGCTTCCCTGGGTGGTGGCTACGTGCCACATTTTCCGGCAGGCGAGCCAGGGCTGGGGCGCTGGAAGCCTCCTCCCGGCTGCCTCACTCCCCTCCCCGGACTGAAGAGAAGGACCTTCCACTGCTTTGTGAACCTGGCCCTTCCTTCCCCAGCTCACCTCAGTCCTTTAGCCACGTCCGCTCTGCCCCGCGTGGCCCTTTCCCTGCACTCTGTTATCGTCTGGAGGTCAGGTCACCACGTTTGGAATTGCAGAGTGCTGCCTCCGTACATTCGTATGATATGACCCGTTCTTCGCATTGGGCTGACCTTCTTTTCACGTTGTCAACTCCCTGAGCTTCTTCTATCCAGGCAACACCCTCTCCACCCAATCCAGCCTCAAAGGGAGCACCAGACAGGATCCGGACTCTCCGGCATCAGGGAGGGCCGTTTCCCAGGGGAGCCTGCTGGCTCCTAAGCACAGCTGTCCCCCAAAAGGGACAGAAGAGAAGGGAGCCCCAAGTCTCCAGGGGCACCTAGCAGCGCACGTCTCACGCTTTTCCACACCCATGAAATCAGGAACAAAAGAAGGGCAGTTTCTTGCCCGGGAGTTAATTATGATTTAAGCAACAAGCCCATTGCTGCTTCTCTCAAGGTTTTCAGATCGTCCCTTTCATTCATTCTGGGGAGGAGGGGGCAGCGGGGCTGACACAAGGGACATTCCCTTCCTAGCCTTTTTTCTTGCCACAATCTATTTTAAATATTCAAATAAAAGATTTTAGCTGACCACTCTAATGATTCTTTATAGACAGTGGTTGCTTATATTTAAAGGATTACATAAAAACATTCTCTATTTAAGTGAAAATAAAGACGGAACAAAGGAGAAGGTAATGTTGATGGAATGTTAACCACCCCTCCCCCGCCAGCCCCTGCCCCTGTGCCAGATCTTTACTTGGTGAGAAATGTGTTTTCCTTTGCAGAACTGGAGGGGGAAAACGGGGGGGGGGGGGGAACCTTCATTGTATCCATACTATCCTAAATGTGTGTAGCTTTGTAAACATTCTCTTTTGTTTAGTCATCTCACAGCTGAAATTTTGAGATGTGTATCCGTGGAATTCCACACCTGGCAGCCCTGATCTTCATCCAGACTTTGGGATCTATTTTACCCAGTTCTCGAATCATGAGAGCATGTTCTCTCGGGGAATAAACAGACACCTAAGCCTGTGTCTCAGTCCCCATGAAGCAGCATTCCAGATGTTACTCAGGAGATCATTTCTCAATGTTTGTCTCAATTCTTTGGCCTAGGAATGAAACACATCCTGGCCATCATCCTCTGAGTATTCAGAATATCACAGCACTCACAGTGTCTCCTAGGGCTCTTAAAACGTATGGCACTACCATCAGTTAAAATACACACGTGTGTGTGTTTTATTACATTCTCATCTCATGCCAGTGGCTTCCGTGTAGCAGAACCCGCTGGGATGTGGGCACCCCATTCTGGAGGGCAGACTTTTCACAGGCCACTCATCACACATGGGCACTTTCTTTATCTGTGTTCCTGACCCTGGGGAATCCCCCCTGTGCCCAGGGAAAGACTTGAGGCTCTGGAAACGTCAGTGCAACCTGGGAGGCAAAGTAATATTTTTATTTCTGGGAATGTATAAGCATTATTTTAGTAGGTTTGAGGATATTTTTAGAAACATACCTTCTCTGCATTTCAAAACATGTTTCTTCAGACCCTGGCAGATGTTGTTTTAATTAAAACACATGTAATTTCAATTAGTAATTTTAAAAGAAGCCCGGTTTCCCAGACAAGGTGATTTTTCAGAGCATTCTTTGCTGACTCGCTTTAATAACTTGATTTCACGAGCCAAATTCTAGGCAGCTGGAGAGCTGTGTGCTTTGGCCAGAACTTGGTATCTTCAGATTAGGTGCCTGTGTTAGAGCTCTCATCTCCCAAACCCGAGAGCCTAATCTCATGAATGCTGCCCTCCTTTCCAGCAAAGACATGGGTTCTTTGTTAATGAACTTCAGACACCTGTTGGGGAATTTTGGCGGCTGGGTCTGGCAGATAAGAATTCCTTGGAAGGGGAAGTTGTAAATAAATTGAAGGGCCAATAATGATTTTATTAAACAAGACTTCATGATTGGCCCCTTGGAAATACTCCATGTGGGGAAAAGGCGAAACTGAGTCCACTGAAATTTCCAGTTGATGCAGATTTCAGAACCTCCACTGTAAGAAAAGAGGGAAAAAAACACCTAACTTTATTTGGGCCATTTTGGTATTTATTGTAATGCCTGGTCAAACAGTTTCAGAAGAAAATCTTTAGAGAAGAGGATGCATAAGAAATGAAATGGCTCTCCCAAATACCCCCACTCTTGAGAATCGAAAATAAAAAAGAGGATTTTAGCAGAATAATGTTTTTAAGTTATATTCCTTCTCCATGTTAACTGCTAGCTCTTCCCCTTGCCAAAATCGGGGAAAGACATTTAATCATGTGGAAATAAATTGTTGTTTTTACTTTCTAATACTAAAAATAATGGATTGGAAAGTAGTTTAAAAGTTTTAAAATGAATACTTTTTTAGCCATTCTGCCTTACGTTTGATTGTATTTATTATGCTGGATCTTGAGGAATTGCAGAGCAGGCAAGGGTAGATGTAATTGGGGGTTCTGCTAAAAAAAAAAAAAAAAAAGGGTGTATAGGCTGGTGCCATAAATTGAATGGTCCAGTGGATCTGACCTGGAGGACACATAAGGCAGTAAGACGAAGAGAAGGCAGACACTGTAGAGAGGTGAGGCAGTCATCCAGGACGAGGGACACAGCAAGCCCCAGAAGAGGCCGGGGACCCAGGAGGTGACAGAAGATTGGCAGGGCAGCTCCCCTAGCATCTGGGCAGCTGAGGCCAAGAGCTAGGATGCTGGTCTGTGAGATGGCACAAAAGCAGATTTTGCTCCTTGAGAAGAAGCAAGCTTCTTGAGATGCTTTGAGAAGAGAAAGCCCATCTGTTCATCCTGCCAGACTGAGGTCAAAGAGGAGAAGAGAGGCAAAGAATCAGACAGTTCCCCACAGCTCCTCCTCAAAATGTCCCAAAAGTTCTTTCAAGACACTTAGTTGAAATTTAGAGATTTCTTCTCTTATAACCAAGAAAGCTCATGAAAATGTACCGTCTCTGAGGCAAACCTCTTTTTTCAAATTTAAAATGGAATTCCCTATTCAGTTTTGTGTATGATAACATCTTTGAACAATGTCAGGTAAAATACTGGCTTTGGAGTGGAATGATAAAAGACAAGTGGCTTGTTTCCTAAAGCATGTAATATCCTTTGAATCCCAGATTTGATCATCCTTACTATTTAATGTAGGCAGTTGAACTCGGGACAGTACAAACCAGAATGGTGCAGGCGTATGGTAATGTACAACGTGTTGCTTTTCATTAGGAGTTACTAATATTCCAGCATCAACATTAGAGGGTATATTCAATGTGCAAGGTAGATCAAAGGATAAGAAATTCCCATGGTCCTCACTTGCAGGCTTGAACACTTTAATTTACTCATCAGAGAGGAATGTCATAGCTATGAAATGGAAAGTGATGTTAAACTTTTTAACTGAATATTAACTCCATGGACTAATACCGACTAGTGTTTGTGTGAGAGTCAGGTCCATTATAAGTGATCTTGTTACTCTTTTTTCCTTTTTTTGGGGGGGAGGGACGGGTACTTATCTATTTTTTAAATTGAAGTACAGTTGATTTACAATATTGCGTTAGTTTCAGGTGTACAGCAAAGTGATTCAGTTATATATACATTTTTTCAGATGCTTTTCCATTTTAGGTTATTATAAGATATTGAATATAGTTCCCTGTGCTATACAGTAGGACCTTGTTGTTTATCTATTTTACATATAGTAGTGTGTATCAATTAATCCCATACCACTGATTTATCCCTCCCCCACATTCCCCTTTGGTAACCGTAACTTTTTTTCTATGTCTGTGAGTCTGTTTCTGTTTTGGAAATAAATTTATTTCTATTATTTTTTAGACTCCACATATGGTGATATCATATAATATTTGTCTCTCTCTGATTGACTTCACTTAGTATGATCATCTCTAGTTCCATCCATGTTGCTGCAAATGGTGTTATTTCATTCTTTTTTATGGCTGAGTAATATTCCATTGTATATATATACCACATCTTATTTATCCATTTATCTGTCTATGGACACTTAGGTTGCTTCCATGTCCTGGCTATTGTAAATAGCGCCGTTATGAACATTGGGGTGCATGTGTCTTTTCAAATTAGAGTTTTCATCTTTTGGGGGGTATATGCCCACAAGGAGTGGGATTGCAGAGTCATGGTAGCTCTATTTTCAGTTTTTTTTTTTTTTTAAATTAATTAATTAATTTATTTTTGGCTGTGTTGGGTCTTCATTTCTGTGCGAGGGCTTTGTCTAGTTGCGGCAAGCGGGGGCCACTCTTCATCGCGGTGCACGGGCCTCTCACTATCGTGGCCTCTCTTGTTGCGGAGCACAGGCTCCAGACGCGCAGGCTCAGTAGTTGTGGCTCACGGGCCTAGTTGCTCCGCGGTATGGGGGATCTTCCCAGACCAGGGCTCGAACCCGTGTCCCCTGCATTAGCAGGCAGATTCTCAACCACTGCACCACGAGGGAAGCCCTATTTTCAGTTTTTTGAGGACCCTCCATACCATTTTCCATAGTGGCTGCACCAGTTTACATTCCCACCAACAGTGTAGGAGGGTTCCCTTTTCTCTGCTCCCTCTCCAGCATTTATTATTTGTAGAGTTTTTGATAATAGCCATCCTGACTGGTGTGAGGGGATACCTCGTAGTTTTGATTTGCATTTCTCTAATAATTAGCGATGTTGAGCATCTTTTCATGTGCCTGTTGGCCATCTGTATGTCTTCTTTGGAGAAATGTCTATTTAGCAACCTTGTTACTCTTAAAAAGTGAGAATAGAGGCTGTGTGTGAGAGACGAGCCACAGGCCTCACTCACCAGCAAATAGTTATGGAGGGACCACTGGGGCTACTGCAGGGAACAAGGCCCCAACTTGCTTCCTTAGACCAGAGTTCCCCACACTGTGTACCACGAATGGGTCACAGATATGCTGCAACTTTGATGCCCTCAGCCCTCAGGAAGGTCTGGGGAGCAAGCGCCTGGATCCGTAGCCCCCAGCAGGGCACAGCTCTGACCCCAGGACACAGTACAGGTATTAGCATTTTCTATGTGTGCCATGCTGAGGAAACAATTTAGAAGTTCTACCCAAGACAGGCCTCCCACCTCCACAGCCCAATACGAGACACCTGTGCTCTGTCACTCTACCTGAAACTCAAAAGGTTGAACTTTCAGATCATCCTCCCCTTTACTCCTCAGATACTAACCCAAACCCTAGTTTTTTATTTGCCCCTATTTTTCCAGTGACAGAAATGGATAGACACTGTGGAGTTTTCTCCTTCTTTTCTTTATCCTTAGACAGTAAATCCATCAGGATATCTTGTTGACACTTCTTTGGGGAGTTTCTTGAATTCCTTACTCTTCATGTGTATTTCACCTTCCAATTTTAGCCTGCAGCATGGCAAGTCCAGGGCACGCCCATGGCATCCTACCTGGGTCACTTTGTCCCTCTCACCCTTTCTGAGCTCCCACCCCCAAATCACTACTGCCACCCTGATCTTCGTAAAATCCTCCAATAAAGGAATATTCGGTGTTTCCATGATATGCATGATACAAAGTGAACTCTGTCACCTGATTTTATTTTTCAGTAAAACAGTTTGTATTAAGGCCCCTGCAAGAGTCTCCATGCTTCCTAGTATGGGCATGTCTCTCTTCTGATCTTGCTCCAACCTCTGAGAAGCATTTGAAATATTCATACATCTTCATTCCCAAGAGAAAACTTTCCTAGTTTTCTTCCTTCCTCTTTTATTTCCTTTGGCTTTTTCTCCTCCACTCTGCCTCAAGGCTCTGTCCTGGGTCAATCTTCTATAAAGCCCATCACATAAATTCATTATTTCTGACATTGTATTTTCCAGTTCTAGAATTCCCATTTGGTTCTTTCTTATAGTTTCCATTTCTCTGCTGAATTTGTTCATTTTTTAATCATGCATGTTGTCCATTTCTCCACTTGATATTTAACATTTATATCACAGATCAAGTCCTTGTCTGCTTATTCTAGTATCTGGGTTATTTGTGGATTTGCCTGTATTGATTATCCTTTCTCTTCATTTTTGACCACATTTTCCTGCTTCGTTACATGTCTTGTGATTTCTTGTTTATGCTAGACATTGTGTGTTAAAATATTAGAATTGACCGAAGTAGATAATACATACCTCCAACAAAACACCCCATTTCTTCTATCAGTCTGCTAAGGTGGAGGGCTGAGTTAATCAAACATGTATTTTAGCTGTATCTGGGCTTTAGTTAAATTCAGTTTTTACCACTGATTCAAATGTTTCAAGAGCGTGATCAGTATTTAACCTACAGTTGGACTTAGAGGCTGAGCACATGCAGATTCTGGAGATGTCTCTGTGCATCACAGCCCAGTCATTACTTTCTGAGTCAGAGGAGATGTTTAGATCCCTGCACTACCTACATTTTTCAGACCTTAAATAATTTTACTCTCACTGTCTCTATCCAATCTCAATACTTACTTTTTTTTTTTATAAATTTATAAATTTATTTATTTTTGGCTGCGTTGGGTCTTCATTGCTGCACGCAGGCTTTCTCTAGTTGCAGCGAGCGGGGGCCACTCTTCGTTGCGGTGTGCAGGCTTCTCCCTGTGGTGGCTTCTCTTGTTGCAGAGCACGGGCTCTAAGTGCGTGGGCTTCAGTAGTTGTGGCGCATGGGCTCAGTAGTTGTGGTTCATGGGCTCTAGAGCGCAGGCTCAGTAGTTGTGGCGCACGGGCTTAGTTGCTCCATGGCATGTGGGATCTTCCCTGACCAGGGCTCGAACCCGTGTCCCCTGCATTGGCAGGCGGATTCTTAACCACTGTGCCACCAGGGAAGTCCCAACCTCAGTACTTACTGTTCCTAAGTTCACAGCTGTCCTTCCAGTTGGGCTCTCTCCCCACTGTCCCTGCTCTTACCCTTCTCTTTCCACTTGAGCTATTCTGTCCCCCACTCCCCACAGTTGCTCTTTCACCATCTCCTTTCTATCTCCTTACCCATCCTCCAAGACAAATTCTAGTTCCACCCCTTTTACAAAGCTTCCCTGAGAACTCTTTCTTTAATTTTGTGCTCTATTTGAAGTCTTTCATGTTTACCAATGTATTTTCCCAAATTTAGCACATAAGGAGTATTGTGCACAAGACACATATGAGTGCATAATGCTAATGGATACAGCAGTATCGTCTCCTCGGCCAAGCCAGTAGCTCTTTAGAACAAGGAAAACATCTTTCTCTGTTTTCTCTTTTTATGCTTCTTTTGAAAGTCCTGGCAATGCCTAGCACCGTATGAATGTGATGACAGCCACAGGGAGGTGTTGCATCGTTCTGCTAGAATATGAACTCCAGGGCAGCAAGGGGAGTAGCTTCCTTGTTTGCTGCTGGAACCCCCAGAACAGGGCTGTTCCAGCATCTGGCAGATAATTTTTAGGTTTTATTTGAATGCACAGTAGGTTGAAGTCATAATATTGTGGTTTCATCAACCAAATTACCATTGTTATCTGTTGATTTTCCTAGTTATCCAAAATTGGTTTGCAGTGATAACCTATAGCATAACATCGTTGACAAATGAGACCTACATGCCTACCCTCACCCTCCTTCCTCACCTTGAACACACCACCACCACTACATCCCTAAAAATAGAGCTCCAAGCCTTATTTTTATTATGTAAACAAAAGCAGATGAAAAACACTTTTTCAGACCATGATTCTTGATCTCAGTTGTGTATTGGAACCACCGGAGCCCATCCCCAGAGACACTGAGTTATTAGCACTTATTTTTAAGCTCCCTGGGAGGTTGTAATATCTAGCCAAGGTTGAGAACTACTGCTTTAAATCTCTGTAAGACCCATCGTAAATAAAAACAGCCTGCTAATCTCCTGGAAAACTGTCTTCTTCCAATTTTGAAATGTTTTATAATGACTACAGTCTAAACCTGAAGTCATTATCTCTGAGCATTTTTCTCTGAGACATTCCATTTCTTTGATTGCAACAGACACAAAAATTTTCTCCAGAAATTATTCTGATTCAAACTTCCTCTTCACATTATTGTATGTAATGGATGATGGCTTTGAAATAGCTGATTTCAGTTAACATTGCCACTAAAGGTACTGATAGCTAGAGTCAAAACAAAGCATGAATTCTTGCAAATGTATTTATACATAGTAGGAATATCAAGTGGGCATCAGCTCCCTGTTGTTGAATAATCTTTCATAACACACACTTAGGTGAAGATGTCATGAGTCTCTTCAGTTTGGCAAAGGATTCTAACTTTACCTTTCCACTTAATAAAGCCCCTTATGGTTAAAGACTAATTGAATCAAGAGGATGATTGTAAAGAGCTTTTTGGAAACATCAAATTCAAGGGTAAGGCTGACAAAAGAGTTCAGGGCTGAGAAGGCTACAGGGACTGTCTTGATTTTTCTGATGGAAGCAGGGTGTCCCCTTGATGCCATCCTTCCTCACTCAGGGTGTCTGTGTTCCCCACCACTTGGGAAGCCTGCCAGTTCCCAAGGAAAAAATGCCCGCGGGGTACCAATGAGCAAGCAAAGAAGGAGAAAAATAACCAGAAAATATACAAATCAATACTTTGAGTTATAACCCTGCCTTACAAGCATCCTTCCAAAAAACGAGAGCATTAGCATTACCTTTCTGAGAGCTGCTTTTCTTGAGTTAAAGCTACTTATCACTTCCCAAATATACTTTTCTTTGCTGTGACCTTATACCTCTGCCCGGATGATTTATAAAAATGTGTTTTCTTTGATGTGCAGAGGTGATGCTGGGCAGTGCGTGCTTTAAGTTGCTTTTGAATCTGGTATCTCTGGGGTTTGGTATGGGGGAGGTTGCATCAGCTACGGGAAGAAGCTCATGGCTTCCCTTGAGGATCAAACCTTTGACCTTGCTTTCTTGGCCGGATGCTAATCTGCCGCACTAAGGAAAGTCAGACAATGGGGAGACCCAAGGAATCGTCCCATTGGCTTCATTGAACATCCCTCAGTTGACCTGATCCTGTATAACCTAGTGTTAAGTGTCGCCTTCTCCTGTGACACCTCACTTACCCCAAGGAGCAACACTGGTATTGTATTCCATTCTCACCAGTTTTCACTACTGGCCCAGGCTGGGGGAGAAGAGCTAGTGGATAAAAAGATGTAGGGTAGGTGATGAATATTGACAAGGCTATTTGTTGAATGAAGGTAAAGGGTATTGTTTCTGAAGCATCATTATAGGGGAAAATAGAGGATTGTTCAGTTACCTATTTTCCATTAGGCAAAGGACTAGAGCTAGCTAAAAACATTTGAATTACAAAGTAGAACACCTCCCTGGATCAATGGTTTAAATGGTAAGCAAGTGACTGTGCTACTCAGTTGGATAGTAATGATCTGTGAGCAACAGACAATGAATGCCGAGCATTCAGTAGTTAAGTACAGTTTGCCACAAAGCCCATCTTAAATGGGTAAGGAAGTGACCTCCTATGTGTAAACATGACTGCATCCACGGTAATTAGGTGCAAATGGGAAGGGATAGACTGACTAAGGCAGGCTTTGTCTTCTTCCCACATTAGCTTAAAGCAGCACATATAGCCACCCTGCTTTTCATCTTTCCAGCTGGCTCCCTGGGTCACCCCCAGCCAGCTGGGCTGGTGGGCTCTGGGCAAGAATGGAGCAGAGGATTTGGGGGTTTGGAATGAGAGTGATCCTTGGAGAGCAGTGCTGGGGAAGTGGAGGAAAACGAGAACTACAGACAAGAGACAATACCAGTGACAGTAACAGCTACAGCCTAGCCCCCATGCTTCATCTGCAAACACCCGCTCCTGCTCGGGGCCGCTGGAAGGAAGCTGAGGGCCTGGCATAAGCTGGATGCAGAATAAACAAATGGCAACTGGCAACTGCCTAGAACTAAGTAGACAGACAAATCAGTGAGTCCAACTATTTGGGTGTCTTCTTTGGAAAAATGTCTATTCAGATCACTTTTAATCAGACTGAGTTTTTTTCTATTGATTTCTCTGAGTTCTTTATATATTTTAGACATTAACTCCTTATCAGATATATGATTTGCAAATATCCTCTTCCATTCCATAGGCTGCCTTTTCATTTCCTTGATGGTTTCTTTAGCTGCACAGGATCACATTTTTAAATATAAACTGTTGCCAAAGATGTAGTTTCCTGTGTGACATTTCAAAGATAAATCTGACACATCCCTCTTTTAAATATACCTGATCTGAATATCATAGCGGTTTAATATCCACCATCATCCTTTTAAATAATATGTAAGGAAGTTCTTCATTAATATTAGAAATTATATATAATTTCTGTTGCTTCTTGAGCATGTGACCGTTCGACATTCCCCAAGAATTTTACTAAATGCTTAAAAGTCTCTTATTAAACATTCTTTCTGCAAACAAAAGACATACAAATTAAAAAAAAATTTTTTTAATATTTCTTGTAGTATTAGGCTTTAAGTTTCTCTTATGTATTGTTACTACTGTAGTTCTTAGTAGGACACAAGCAAAACAGCAACATATATGTGTCATATATCTTGATTAAAAATTTTAGATATAAAAAGTAAAATTGTATTTGAAATGTATCCCTTAGATGGATGAGCCCTTTTATCCCAATCAATTCAGATATTCAAAAATGAGTTTTACTTCTTGCTTGAATGAACAGGATTCAGTATCTTTCTATTCTCATTGTGTATGTATGTTTATAGATTTAAATACTGAGAAACATCACTCAGATAAGGTGAAGGGAATCAAAGATCTTTATAGCAATATCACTTGATTCTTTCGACTTCTTTTGGATTTTAGTTCAAAATCTCATTGAGATCCATCACCAGAAGTTAGTTTTAGTTACCTATCCAATGGCAACCTGAGTAAGTTCTCCTTCATTTTGGAGAAGGTAAAGAATTGGAAACTACCTCTTTGGAAAAAAAAAAAAAAAGGATGAACTGCCCATCATTAAAGTTGTTTCCTTGTCAACCCAGACACTAACACTGTGCAGAAAAACACCTTGGTTTGGACTCAGAGCACGTTTGCCACTCAGGAGCAGGGAGGGACTAGACTTAGGTTTTGTACAGTGAGGTAAGGAAGGCTGTGAACATGCACATGGGAGGGTTTTCAAGCAGATCAGTTTTGTTGGAAGAGTGCATAGGAAAGCCAAGGGTCTGAAAACGGGATCCCTGAAAACCCCAAGGCCCTGGGTTCCCTCAGAGAGTCTTCATGAAGTCCCCGGGCACACAGGGCCCAGTTTGGAGACCACAGCCCCAGGGTAGCCTGACCCTGACGGACTCCAGATATGACCTTCCCGTTGCTCCCACATGGCCAGGGGTTGATGTTAGGAGAATGTGCTTCTCTGATGGGTTAGCTGTGTTTTCACAAGCTGCTTCCACATGCGCCAGTTTTGAGCTGCAGTTCCTCGGGGGGTGGGGGGGGGGAGCTTTACCACATAGAGAAAAGCAGCCAACTGCGTGGTGAGAAACACCAGGCAAGATTTAAGGATTACATTTGAAGCTAATTAAGACTACAGTATGAATTGTATGCTCAATCATAATTTCTTATCTACGTATACAGTATCATTATTGAGACAATGGGTAGAGTATTTGAAACTTCCTGGGGACTAATTAAATAGAAAGAAGTCTGGCTTTCAGACCGGAAGCTCCACAGTTCAGTTCTCATACCATAAATGTCTGATGTGATGGTTTAATACAGTTGCCAAGATATTATACTAAGAAATAGCTGGATATTTCAAGGGGTTAGTGTATTTCTGTCCTTGTCTGCTGACTTCAAAAATGTGGAATTAATTATCTCCTCATTCATTCATTCATTCATTTGACCAATATTTATTGAGTGCCTATTATGTGCTGATCCCAGTAGAGCATCAAAGTTTCTGCCTCCTGGAATGTATGGTCCAATGATGGAAAGAGTTTCAAAAGGAAGCAAAAAATATTCACTTTCTGCTTTGGATGTGAACAAAATATTGTAGTTTAGGGGATTAGGGCATAACAGGCGGAGGAAAGTGTTGGATGGGTGGTCAGGAGAGCCCTCTACCAGGTGACACCCAAGCAAATCCTGAGGGATGGGCAAGAGCCACATGTTAAGCCAGCTGGAGAAAGAACTTTCTGGGCAGAAGGAGCAGCGAAGCAAAATCCCTGCTGCAGGATGGAGCTTGGCATATGCCTAAAATGGTGAGAAGGTCAATGTTTTGCAACCGGTAAATGAGGCAGGAACGGTTGGAGATGGTGATGGTGAGTGAGAGAAGCCTTTAAGCCTAGAGAAGGAATCTGAAGACTTTGGCTGGGAGAGCATGATGGGATTTACAGTCCTTGAAGTCCTCTCTGGTTGCTGGTCAGAGGCTAGACTGTAGGAAAGCAAAAAGGTCAGTGAGGGCTTGATTTCAGGAGTCTGGGAAGGAGATCATGTTATCATGGTCCAGAGCTGTAGCAGAGGGGTTGGGAAAAGTATTTTGAAGGTGGAGCCAACAGGACTTGCTGATGGATAGAATGCAAAACACTATAAACAGGAAAAGGAAAGAGAGGACACAGACTAATAGAATCAGGAGTTTGGTTTGGGGTTGAAAGTTTGGAATGTCTATTAGATATGAAAGGAGAGATGTCCAGTAGAAAATGGGGAAAAATGGCTTTGATGCTTAGGACTGATATATTCATAGGTGTATCATCAGTGGGAAAAAAAAAAAGATATTTAAAGTCATGGTCCAATTATTTTAATTCTCTAAATACAGAAACAGCTATAGGAAGCCTAATCTAAAAATAAAATGCCTAGCCACAGGTAGACAAGCATTTCTTGGCTCATTAACTAAAGATAGGTTTCTTACATAATTGTATTCTTTTTCTTTCCCTTTCAGTAAAGCAGGCAAGAGATAATGTTTCTTTTGTGAGTGCTACTGAAACATATAAGACCACATACGCACAAATAATTTTAGAATTATCTGTAGATCCCATTGTGAGCACTTTTAAGTTTGTCTTGTTTAAGTACAGTAAGCAGAGCTTATTCATACACTATAGTTGAGGCATCATGCCTGTTGATCCAACCCAGGAAAGAATATAGCAGTGGCGTGGAGAGAGGGTCAATCAGTTGAGATTGATGAGCAGTGTGGATTTCCATTCACTGGTCTAGACCCTCTTCTTGGGTATTATTTGTTTTACTTTGATTTCCTAAGGCTCATGATTCTGCATAGTCACATTTTACTACTGCAGTTTTCATCTGTCAAGTAATTTGTGTGTGTGTGTAGTCATCCCTTATTATAGTGCTTCTGGGAATTGATGAATCCCTGAGAACAGGACAGCGTACCTAGTCATTCTATCTTGTTCAGTTTGCCATGTGGCAGAAATTGTTTTAAGGGTGTATATATGAAATGCCAAGTTATTTGAATGGAAATGCTTCTTTGCTAGTACATTTATAAACACAGCTGGGTGGCTACCTTCCCTTGACCCACTGATACAGATGGTCTGGTAGTGAAGTTATCTTCCATTTTTCACCTGTGTGCAAGTCTTGGCAGGTGACTTTGTCAAACATTTAGAAGTGAGAATAGCCTGCAGGGAGGGAACCGCTTCCAGGAGATAAAAATCTAATTGATAGAGGACCATTAGAGACACCTTGTAGTCAAGCTTGCTTTGTTTTGCAGGAAAAAAAATATTTTGCTTCCTCCTTCTTTTGCAATTCTAAGTAAGGCTCAACTAAATTACAATTCTATAGATAGATAGACAGATAGAGATACAGATATGAATATAGATATTGGAAACAGAGAGTTTTGTGATACTTTTTCCTATAAATTGAATACTTATTTTTCATTCGTTTGAATTTTAATTGACTGTGGGTGAATGATTTTCCTAATCTTATATATAACTGGATGTTCGTATGCCACCAGAGTTTTTTTTTTTTTTAATAAATTTATTTATTTTATTTATTTATTTTTGGCTGCGTTGGGTCTTTGTTGCTGCACACGGGCTTTCTCTAGTTGTGGCAAGCAGGGGCTACTCTTCATTGCAGTGCGTGGGCTTCTCATTGCGGTGGCTTCTCTTGTTGTGGAGCACAGGCTCTAAGCACGTGGGCTTCAGTAGTTGTGGCACGCGGACTCAGTAGTTGTGGCACGTGGGCTCAGTAGTTGTGGCTCACGGGCTCTAGAGTGCAGGCTCAGTAGTTGTGGCGCACGGGCTTAGTTGCTCCGTGGCATGTGGGATCTTCCCAGACCAGGGCTCGAACCCATGTCCCCTGCACTGGCAGGCGGACTCTCAACCACTGTGCCACCAGGGAAGCCCGCCACCAGAGTTTTTGTAAGCAATGTGATTTTTGTCCCAAGCCATTTTTAGAGATTTATGTGACTCGTGAAATGGAAAACTGTGGTGGTTCTGCTTTCAGATTCCCAACAGAGTTTGTACATTTGTTTGCTCAAAGTGGAGACCCAGCTCTGTAGTATGGATGATCCACACAACCCACGCCATTAAGCGATCAACATTCTTCCTGTAAACTTACTGTTTCCTCTGGTTTCCTAGCTGCGCCATGAATGAGGCCATTTTCTGGTCTTGATAGCATCCTGGGACAGCTGCCCTATGCTCAGAGGCATGAGTTGGAGTTCAGGTATTGGCGAAGGCATATGGTTGTCCATAATGTTGGTTAAAGGATAGTTACGGGTATATAGATAGACCTATGTCACAGCAATACAGCACAAGCAGGGACTCCACACACAGCGAGTAAATGAAAAAGGCTCAACATGGAATCACCTTTGGAAATATTCGGAACGACACATGTGCTGACTTGACCCCAGACCCCCTAAGTCCAAGTCTCTGGCATGGGGCCTGAGCATCTCTATGTCTCCAAAGCTTCACAGGCAATTCTGATACCAGTCAGGGTGGAGATCGTGTTCACTGTACTGTGTTTGCTCCCTCACAAGGCCAGCCATTTCCTCTTATGAGTGCATACTGCCCTTTTTACAATTATTGGGCCACTTCTGACTGAACTCTGAATTATTATTTACAAAGGGTATTAGCATCCTTAAAAGACTCAAGTGCCACTAAGATTGTTCAAGGAGCCCATGAATTTAAAATGCATAAGCAGTGCTCACTTCAGCAGCGCATCTACTAAAATGGGAAGGATACAGAGAAGATTAGCATGGCCCCTGTGCAAGGATTACACACGAATTCATGAAGCGTTGCTTATTTTTATAGAAAAAAACTTACGATTACCTAAAGGGAAAGTGGGGGAGGCATAAATTGGGAGTATGGGATTAGCGGATGCACACTATCATATATAAAATAGATAAACAACGAGGATTTACCGTATATCACAGGGAAGTATGTTCCATATCTTGTAATAACCTATAATGGAAAAGAAATGAAAAAAGAAGACTACGTATATGTATAACTGAATCACTTTGCTATACACCTGAAACTAACACAATATTGTAAATCAACTATACTTCAATTTTAAAAAAACATAAGAAAAAGAGTAATTTAAGAGACAAATGGACGCAATGCAACATGTGAGTCTTAATTAAAAGAAAGTGTAAAAAAATAACAATCAGGGAGTTTGAAAAAAATACATAAGCAACTTGAAGAGGAAACGTCATTATTTTGAAATAAGTTATACGAACTATGTCTGGTTCTCTAACACACAAATATAGGAATAAAACACTCATTTAAATGTATTTATTCTACATCTCATTTGTCAATATTTCTTTAGTAACGATCTACGTTAACTCATTCAGTGAACGTTACCTTATTCAAGGCATCATGCTAGGTGCTGTGATACAATGATGGCATTTATTTAGATTCTCAAAAGATGATTCACTAATAGTATTGAGATGTGAAGGACTTATTCTCAGAAAAAAAATCTGTTGCTCAAACACCTAAGTTTGATTCCAGCATGTACCTAGTAAAGGCCCAGTGGTGGGAGACAGCCCTGGCCCAGGGTCCCAGCACAGGACTCAATCCTCAGGAGCTGGTGTACCTGAGAGCCCACAGTACCACGTGGGCTATGGCCTTGGGAGACGACTTCTTTCTGCAGCCAGGTAGCCAGCTCAAACCCAACTCGGTGGTGCAGGTGGACCTCCCCTGTCTTCAGCAGACGCAGGTAGCCCACCGTGAGCCCTGTCTGGCCAGGTAGCTGCAGCATGCCCCACTGTGATCCCGTCACACCTCATCATCCACAACAATCTCAAGTGTAGGCCAGTAGCAGTTCAGTCTCTCCAGCCTTGCTCTTCATGGTAGGGTTTTCTTTCTCCAGAGCCAAAGACCACGTACGTACAGTACCACCAAGCACAGCCAACCTCTAAAACAACCCACCACTGGCATGCCCCGGCACACCCAGCTCCGGGCTTCAGATCAGACTGTGGGAGGAAAACTTCTTTTCTACCAACTTAGGTCTTAGTGGTCTGGGGTGGTGGGCGGGAGTGCAAATTAATTGACAGTAGAGTCACATGCATGCGGGGTACTCAGTAATCTGAGTAATTCACTGAACAGCCAAGAGTAAAGGCTTATATACCAGCTTAATAGTGGAAAGGAGGGGGAACTAGGGCTTCCAGGGGAAATAAATGGAGGGTATGGCAGCTTCTATAGAGTTTATTTATGCAATTTCTCATCACTGTGCTAATGGTCGGTCTCCTTCTTGGCTGGAAGCTCCTCAGAGAGAAGATTTATGGCATCTACCTTCTCAGGAAGCTCTGCCTTTAGTCAGATAAGGGGAGCTCAGAAAAGGCTTCTTTTGGCATCTGCTGTATCTCAGATGTCTCCAGCTGAAAATAATCTTATGTCATTTTGTTGGGTCCCTTTAATAGTTTGGGAGTATTTGTTTAGGGAGCCTTGCTTATGGCTCCAGTTCTATGTCCGTAATCCTACTTTCTCAGACCATTCCACTTCCTTCATTCCTCAGTCAAGCCTGTGGTGTGAAAAGAGATGATTCAGGTCTTGCCAGACCTCAAGCCAGCATTCACATGACAGTGGCAACTCTGACCCTCCGCATTGCTAAAGCTTCAGCCAGGCAAGTAGCTGGCCTGAAGCCCATGCCTTGTTCTCAAAAACCAGGTCAAAGATCTCAGTCTACTGTTCAACTTTGGCGAGTACCTTAAAAATAAACCAGAAATAAACAGGCAATATTATATGATGGCAGTGTCACAACTCTTTGGATACTTGTAAACGTAGAACTAACTGGGACCGCTCAGTGTGGGGAAAGCAGCTCTTCATGAGAAGACTATTCTACTACAGAAAGATAAGTGGTGCCTGCACAAAGACCCTGAGTCATCTAGAAACTACTGAATTGTGTTTACTATGTAGCAAGCCTTCAGCTTTTACAAACTTCACTCACAGCAGTGCCAGGCCAAGGGTAAGTTCTCTTTTCAAGGGAGGGAGGTGTGATACATGGGGTGGGAGGTGAGAAATGGGACCAGCTGTAAGGTTGGGGCTGAGAGTTGATACATGTGGCCTGGAACCACGAGGTGGGGTTTGCAGGGAACTGCTGATGAAGGTAATAGGAAATGTGTTTCTTGCCCTTGGTATCTCTGATATTCCTTTTAGTATCTTTTCCCCTTGCTGACCTTTTTTTTAAATTTTTATTTTATATTGGAGTATAGTTGATTTACAACGTTGTGTTAGTTTCAGGTGTATAGCAGAGCGATTCAGTTATACATATACATGTATCTATTCTTTTTCAGATGCTTTTCCCATATAGATTATTACAGAGTATTGAGTAGAGTTCCCTGGGCTATACAGTAGGTCCTTGTTGATTATCTATTTTATATATAGTAGTGTGTATATGTTAATCCCAACCTCCTAATTTATGCCTCCCGCCCACCTTTCCCCTTTGGTAACCATAAGTTTGTTTTCTAAGTCTGTGAGTCTGTTTCTGTTTTGTAAATAAGTTCATTTGTATCATTATTTAGATTCCACATAAAAGTGATATCATATGACATTTGTCTTTCTCTCTCTGACTTCTCCTTGCTGACATTTTATTTCTGGCTCAGTGATGGGTGTTGTGCATTTTCTAGCTTGAATCACTCGGGCAAGTTACTTACCTTCTCTCTGCCTTTGATTCTTCATGTTTAAAATAGAGATAAAAATAGTGCTGACCTCATAGGACAGTCGTGAGAAATAAATGAAGACATAGAGAGTACTTAGAACCGTACTCGGGACATGTCCCGAGTTCACCACTGGCCCTGAGTTCACCACTGTTATCATTAGTCTTATGCCTCATGGCAATAGCAGCAGGACTAGTTCTAACTAGTGCTGGTTCTAGTAGTAGTGTCTGACTTGCTTATGCTTCTGCATAGGTTTCCCTTGGTCCAGTGGAGGCTCCCAGACAATGGTTATTCAGTGCACTTGTTCTGTGGGAAAGAGATAGAAAACTCTCAGTATATTTAAAGTTATCTCAGGCCTATTGCGATGAGGCCTTTTCTCCAAAGCCCATTTTTCATTTTATTTCAGGCACAAATCTTTTTTTATGCAGATGCTTAACATTTTTTTCCCAATAAAAAACACTCCTTTCACGAAGACTTTCTATTGGGCCATCGTATCTCTATTCTTCTAAGAAGCCCACTGGCAAATAATGGAACAGTGAGGGAAAGTGTTGGCAATAAAGAACTATCTGCAAATGACACAAGTAGCTGGAATCCCCACTACCTGTAATTATATTCGCCTGCACATGTGCAGAGCTTGATAAAAAGAAAGAGCCTGTTTTGTTGTTCCTTAATTTCAAGAGGAAACAACTGCCAAGAACTCTAGTCTTTAATGACCAAAACAAGCTTGCCTGAAACAGATTCAGACACATGAACACAAAGTAGCAGGTCAAATACATTTTGTGACCCGTTGCACCCTCCAAGGGGTTCCATCCATGTCTCTCTTTGATATGCCATTGTCCCTGTACCATCTACATGGTGCAACAAAAAGGGCCATCTCACGGTGTCTCCCGTGAACCACGAAAAATCTCAGGTAAAAAGTACATTTTTAGGCAAATCCTTTGAGATGAGGATATGCCGGAAGGATTTGAGTGCAATATCCAGTGTAGTTGAATTCCTCCTTTGGTATTGAATCTGCTGTGCTTTATACCAAAGAGCTCAGCCTCTTCCTACAGACATTGAAATTCATTTATTTCACTCATGGCACCATTTAAGCTTTTTTTTTTTTTTTTCCTCTGAAACTTCTCTGATGATAAGCTTGCCTCCACTTACAAAAACATCAAAGCCTGGAAAGAAATTGTTAGACAAGAAACAAGAAAAACACCTTTAGTTTAAACTTCAAATGAGACCAAATTGATTAGTCATCTGAGATTAAGTTGGCTTGGCAGTAAGCTTATAGCCAATCATGTTTATCACCCTGTTCCTATTCTAATTTCTCTTTTGAAACTTTCAGAAAACTGCCTACATTCAGGCATATGGTTAAGAGAGGCTGATTAAATCTAAAACCAAACTAGCTGTTGCCCTATTCGTGTCTTGTTTATTCTAAATAAGAAGAAAATAAACCAACTCATGGAAAAAAAGCATTATAGGCACAGACCAAAAGTAACAACTTATTAACGAAAATGTAAGTGTTATTTAATAATTTTATAGCATGTCTAATGAAGGGCAAAGGCAGAAGGCTTGTTACGTCAAATGCCCTTCCCCACGTGAGTTTTGCATGAGAAAAAATGGTCCTTGATGGCTTCCAGTGCTGGTTCCCCCCAAATCTCATCAGAACAGCCTGTTGCTAAAACCAAGCTGAGTTTATTGTTCACCTTGGCAAGGGACATCACCACTCAATGGAGCTTTGTCAGTGTCTCAGGGGGGTGAGGTGACATCAGATCTTGTTGAAGTTTGTCTTAAGGCGGGTCTTTCAAAGCTGGGACTTGCCACAGTTCAGGATTGGTAGAAACGGGAATTCAAGGCATCATAGGGCACAAACCGTCTGTTGATGTTTTGTGGAAGACTTCATGGGTCTTTCCCAAAGTTTCTGTATCGAACAGTCAGGTTATTTGCCCGGGCAAGAGTCTCCTGGGATAGTAAGTGTCGTTCATGAGTACAGTGAGATAATTAAGTGATGTTCGTGAAGACAGTCAACCCGTACTTGTATCCTCCTTGACCGAGTTGTGTGTGTGCAGGAAGTGGGGATGGGGAGTTGGGAGTTGGGGGCAGAGGGTTTCAGTTCTCCATGGCCTGAGAGGGTGCATGCATCTCAAGAACTGCTCTGTTTCGTCGTGGACAGGTAACCAGATGATACTGAGAGGAAATAGAGGGGCAGGTCACGTAAAGCTGTTGATTATTCAAAATTCATTTTCATTTAACTTTAACAGCATTTGGGCTCCAGTGTCCCTACCTCTCCAGCCGCACTCAGTTACTCCCTCCCAAGTAGGCGTAGAAAGTGTGACAGGGTCTCTGCTCTCAGGGACTGGGTCATTCAGCTAGAGGCTGACCCCTGGCCCAAGAAACCACCGTTATGTGTTTATTCACAGACATTCAGATTCAGACAGCGCACGCTTTAAGTACTGTGGGAGTTCATAGAAAATAAATATAATGGGGTGACAAGGCTTATTAAATACACGGGTTTCAACTGTGAAGAAAGAATAAGCAAAAATTGAGTATGTTGAATGTAAAATTTATTTTAAAGTTTATTCTCAGTTGCTTTAGAACATAGGTCTGATCATGTCACTCCTGTTTGCCTTTTGAATGAGTCCTAGGCCAACAAAATCTCTGACTGTCAATCAGTATTTGTTGAATGAACAATTGGTATTCATGCTTTAAGTTCGTAGAGAACAGATATTACAGAATCTGTAGCTAAAAAAAAAACAGAAAAATCTAGTTCTATAAAAACAGAGGGAAATTCTCAATTCTCATTAAAAATCTCTTGCAAGTCTGATTTTCCAGCATTAGAACATTTTCATGTATCCTGCAGACTTATTTATTAGTGTCAAAGGTCTGGATTTTTCTATTTCTCACGTTTTTTTCTGCTAGAGGTAGACATGCCAAGAGAAGTTCCAAATGCACAAGATGGAATCGGTGATTCACAGTGGCTGGAGCTCCCGTCCATCAGGGCCCAGGTTCTTGTCAGTTCATCTCCACTTCCTACCATGATGAGTGAAGTTAGCCACGGAGTTGCGTGTCCATTTTTCACAGGCTCCTTGTCCTGGCCGAGTTGCTGTATGGCCGATTGCGTGTCTCTCATCCAGAATTCTCTTCAGTTTCAATTTGCTCTTGTATCCCTCTGCATGTTCTACATCTATCCTAGGGATGGTAGCATTTTTTTAATAAAGAGCCTCCTTTGGAATTCCCCAGTTGTCCATTGGTTAGGACTCCGTGCTTTCACTGCTGAGGGCCCGGTTCAATCCCTGGTCGGGGAACTAAGATCCCACAAGCCAAAAAAAAAAAAAAAAAAGAGTCTCCTTGAGACCCTTGGGAAGGAAAGCAGCTGATCTGGCAGTTTCTGTAAGAATGCACACACGCTCATGGTGGAGGGGTGGGTAGTATAGAAATGAACAAAGACCATCCGAAGCTTCTGTCTCTTCTGAGCCTCCTGTAGCAGGGAAGTTGGCCACCATCACTTGTGTGTTTGGCAGAGACTCATAGGCAGGCAGGGGAGTGGGAAAACTTCATAGTGGAGGAAAGGGGAGGCTCCCACTGGGCCCTGATGCGAGGCTGTTGGCCTGGGGAAGCTGGGGGAGGGCTAAGGAGAAGCAGACCATCCTATATGATGGTTAGGGGTGCATGCTTGGCTTTCTCTGGTTGGTTTTCAGTTGGTCTCCAAATTAGGGAAGCTGCCAGTTATTAATCAAGTACTAGCCATTTGGGGACAATTGTTACAGTTATTGTGTAGCTTCCTGGATTGTCACTAGAGGTAATGTGACTTTCCCAATAAGTCTGCCTTAGAGCAGGCTGGCTTCCTGTGTTTATTGTGTAAGGGGCTGGTTTCCTGGGCAGGTTGCTGCAGGTTGTGGCTCAAAGTTCTATTTTTACACATGGTCTGGCCACTGCCCATTTGTATATTCCATCTCACAGTGGGGATATATGTGAAAGTTATAATGTAACAGGGCTCTGATTTTTAAAAATACTTTATTTTCAAATTGTATTTAGTTACAGTTGTAAAAAAACTAAATGTAAAATCACAGCAAGACCCTTTTTGACCCACCTCCTAGAGAAATGGAAATAAAAACAAAAATAAACATGGGACCTAATGAAACATAAAAGCTTTTGCACAGCAAAGGAAACCATAAAAAAGACGAAACAACAACCCTCAGAATGGGAGAAAATATTTGCCAACAAAGCAACTGACAAAGGATTAATCTCCAAAATATACAGGCAGCTCATGCAGCTCAATATCAAAAAAACAGACAACCCAATCCAAAAATGGGCAGAAGACCTAAATAGACATTTCTCCAAAGAAGATATACAGATTGCCAACAAACACATGAAAGGATGCTCAACATCACTAATCATTAGAGAAATGCAAATCAAAACTACAATGAGGTATCACCTCACACCAGTCAGAATGGCCATCATCAAAAAATCTACAAACAATAAATGCTGGAGAGGGTGTGGAGAAAAGGGAACCCTCCTCCACTGTTGGTGGGAATGTAAATGGATACAGCCACTATGGAGAACAGTATGAGGTTCCTTAAAAAACTAAAAATAGAATTACCATACGACCCAGCAATCCCACTACTGGGCATATACCCTTAGAAAACCATAATTCAAAAAGAGTCATGTACCACAATGTTCACTGCAGCGCTATTTACAATAGCCAGGACATGGAAGCAACCTAAGTGTCCATCGACAGATGAATGGATAAAGAAGAGGTGGCACATATATACAATGGAATATTACTCAGCCATAAAAAGAAACGAAATTGAGTTATTTGTAGTGAGGTGGATGGACCTGGAGACTATGATACAGAGTGAAGTAAGTCAGAAAGAGAAAAACAAATACCGTATGCTACCACATATATATGGAATCTAAAAAATAAATGGTTCTGATGAACCTAGGGGCAGGACAGGAATAAAGACGCAGACGTAGAGAATGGACTTGAGTACACGGGGAGGGGGAAGGGTAAGCTGGGACGAAGTGAGAGAGTGGCATGGACATATATACACTACCAAATGTAAAATAGATAGCTAGTGGGAAGCAGCTCCATAGCACAGGGAGATCAGCTTGGTGCTCTGTGACCACCTAGAGTGGGGGCATAGGGAGGGTGGGAAGGAGACGCAAGAGGGAGGAGATATGGGGATATATGTATACATATACCTGATTCGCTTTGTTATACAGCAGCAGCTAACACAACAATGTAAAGTAATTATACTCCAATAAAGATGTAAAAAAAAACAAAAAAAACTAAACCTAACCAGGTAATTTGGAGTAAATTATCTACCATAGGTTTTTCTCTCCCTTCAGTATTAAATAGATAGACCAGTCTGTAGCAGTGTGCACTAATTAATTGTAAAGAAAATATAAGAACCAGGGTGTTAGCCAATGACAAAGATTTAACATAATTTGTTGTCTCCTTGGATCTATTTTCCATTGGGACCTGAGTTGGTGGATACCCCTGAGTGTGTTTCTTGCAAAGAAGTGTTCATGAATTCTTGGTCTAAAGGTCTAGGGACCAGCAGACCTGGGTGAAGAAAGAGGAAAGAAATATATGGCTTGAAAGAAAAAAGAAATATATCAGAGATTGGTAGAGACGGAAGAAAAAAAGCCTTCAGTTAAAACTCGACCAGCTAAGAACACACACAATTCTATTGTCTAAACCACTTAAAAAACAAATTGCTGGGACTTCCCTGGTGGCGCAGTGGTTAAGAATCCACCTGCCAATGCAGGGGACTTGGGTTCGAGCCCTGGTCCAGGAAGATCCCACATGCCACGGAGCAACTAAGCCTGTGCACCACAACTACTGAGCCCACGTGCCACAACTACTGAAGCTGGCGTGCCTAGAGCCCGTGCTCCGCAACAAGAGAAGCCACCACAATGGGAAGCCCACGCACCACAACGAGGCGTAGCCCCCGCTCACCACAACTAGAGAATGCCCAAGCGCAGCAACAAAGACCCAACGCAGCCAAACAATAAATAAATTAATTAATTTTTTAAAAAATTGCTAAGAAGAGGTTATTGAAAAGGTGCTTTATGGAACTCGTGAGATTCTTTCATTGAACATTTGTTGGGCCCTACTATGAACCTGGCACTGGAAATATCTCCACTATTATTTGCTAACTATAGTCTGTAATCACATGGAGGAAAACACTATATATTTTCACTAAGACAGTGAATAGCTTGTGGCTTCCAAATTTAATATTTAAAAGAAATGACTATCAGGAGAGATAAAAGGTGAGATAATTCTTGCTTAAGGAAAAAACACTCTTTATGTTACTTTTGCACAAGTGGTATTGAAACCAATTATTTATTGAACACACACCATGCACAAGGGACTGGGTCAGGTGTCTGGAAAATGGAAAGTATTTCCAGAGTTGAAGGAATTTCGGGAAGCCTCGTAGAAAGGATGGACGCATACATCTGCAATGCATTGGTAGATAGTAAATGCGCCTCCTGAGTGGTATAAACTCAAGGGCTCCCTGGGGTCTTCTCTGGGAGGGTGCTATTTCCTTGCAGCTGGTGAGCAAGGGAGTTATCACAACACATTTGACAAGTCTTACAATTTCATTTGTCAGGTTGAAAGTTAGTACAACGTCCATGCCAGTGCATGTTTAGACATTTATTTTTCTTATATTACACTCTGCAGACAAGTGAGAGAGGAAATTTGACAAGCAATTTGTGTTATGTCAGTTACACCAAATCACATCCCTCGTCTGCCCCTCTAATCGCACAAAGCCCATGAGGCGTGAAGTTCCAGGGGCTTACGATGTTACTGAGAAGTATGGAAAGGACACAAGGAGACGTCAGCAAAAAGAATCTTCCCATCAGCAACTTGATATGACTGTCCCGTGACTTTCAGAAAGTGACTTACCTTCACCCACTTCTAGTAGTTACCTGGTGTTATGAGGTGAATATTTGTGTCCCCCCCCCAGAATCCATACAGTGAAGCCTTAACCCCCAATGTGATGGTATTCAGAGGTGGGACCTTTAGGAGGTGATTATGTTTGGATGAGGTCATGAGGGTGAGACCCTCCTGATGGGATTAGTGCCCTTATAAGAAGAGGATGCACATGCACCAAGGAAAGGCCGTGTGAGCACACAGAGAAAGTGCTGTCTACAAGCCTGGAACACCAGGAACCCAATCTACCAGCACCTTGATCTTGGACTCTCCACCCTCAGCTTCTGTGAGAAACAAATATCTATTGTCTAAGCACGCAATCTGTGTTATTTTGGTACAGCAGCCCAAGACAAAGACCCTGTCTCTCCTCACTGTGAATCTCTAGAGCAGTGACTCTCAAAAAGACACAATTTTCCCCCCCAGGGGATATTTGGCAAAGTCTGGAGACATTTTTTTCTTGGTATAGTGGGTTTGCTACTGGCATCTGGTGTGTAGAGGCCAGGGATGGTGCTGGCCATGCAGCATACAGGACTGCCCCCCACGGCAAAGCATGATCTAGCCCAAAATAGCAATAGTGCCGAAACTGAGGAAATTAGCTCCAAATTCGGTACAGACATCTCCCAAGAAGCCCTGGAAACCTGACACCTCTCCCCAACAGCATTATTAACTCCTGTCTTTTTCTGATAATTCCGAAAACCACCATGACTAGGAAACCCATCAAAACACTACTCTTGGGGCCAGATGCCATTAGCTGGAATGTGTTCCCTACAAATGATCGAGCTGGGCCCTCTCATCCGCTCTTGAGTCAGCACACCTTCCTCTCCCTGTGGGCTCACCCTGCGAGCTGTGCAGAGTGAGGTCTTCCAGCAGCTCAAGTGTGTATGTTGGGCATCCGTGGGGCAAGTGATGACACCGAGAGAGGACAGTCCAGAAGCAGTTCTGTGGCTAGTTTTCTTCAAACCATTTCTCTCACTCTGCATAGACCCTTTCTGTTTCCCAGGCAACTAAATGCATTACTGAAAAATATATGCATGCAAGATTTGTATGGTAAAAATAAAACAACATAATGTTAAATTTAGGACTAACATTTGAGATCATTCAGATCTCTGAAAGCAACTCCCTTCACTTGGGGAATAGCTTATGCTTCAGTTTTAAGTACTGTCTTGGGATGCCTGACTGGTGTTTGCATTGGTTGGGGTTCGGTGGGTTCTGCTCTTTTTGTTCCTGGCTACCATATAGGCGGAGAGATTGGAAGGCACGTCATTCAGTGCAGTGTTTGTGGAATGCCTGCCTTGATCCAGGCCAGTCCCAAGTACCAGAAGCTCAGGTGTTAAGTGCCTCAAGGACATTACTGAGGTGAACAGACCCTCACATTCTGCTAGAGACAGGCCTGGATTGGAGGGTGGGGAGGAGCCAAAGCATCTTCGGGAGAAGGGGACATAGGAGCAGCCTCCTAAACGGTGTGACCCCCGAGCTGAGCCCGGACAAGTCAGAAGAAACCAGACAAAAGAGCAAACAATGGAGGAAGCAAGAACACCAGGAGTTATACCCCAGTGACCCAACTCCTGTGCATAATTCACAAAACTACAACCAGGGCCACCTGGTGGGAGGAGAGAGCTCCCGAGACCTGCAGGGGCGCTGTTTGCCCATCCCAGAGAGCGTGTGGTTCATCTGGTAAGCGAGGGGCTGCCGTGGATGGGGTCAGAGGATGGTGACACACACTGGCTCGTGCTTCCCAGTTTAATTCTGCTGGGATGAAAATCTGACCAATTTGCATATGTTCGGGCATATGCAGACCTATTCCACTGTATCAAGCGATGGGATAGATTGACTTTCCTGTTCTTATTGACCTCCCAATGAACAAAGTCACAGTATTGAAGTAAGCGTCCCAAATTCGCCATCCTCCTAACTCCACTCACATTCTGTCCCTCCCGCAGGTAGACAAGAAACCCCTTGGTGGATAATGGCCTTTTTTTTTTTTTTTTCCTGGAGCAAGTCCCCAACTTTATTTCTACCTTTTCCCAAGACAGCTGAGGGACCTGGTCCCACGGGAACGGGCACGGGCTCCTGCTTCCCTTCTACCCCAAGCGGACCCTGAGAATAGCACACTGCGGGGCTCCCAGCTCGCTCACTGGCATCCCTGGGGACTTTCTTTGCCCCGAGAACAGCCCTCACCGGGGAGGCCAGGAGCCGATGAGGAGCGGGCTTGGCTGAAGGCAGAGCATCAGGGGAACCCGACAGCCCCTTCTCACCTTCCAGGGCCCCCTCGGGCCAAGTCCCCGGGAGGGGCAGGGGCGTGGGGTGGGTGTCAGATACAAACAAGGTTCCTGGAAACGGCAACGCAGGGTGACAGCAGCTTTGAGTCCTGACTGCAGGACCCTCACGTTCTTGCCGAGTTTCCCAGCATAATGCCTTTTACATGGAACAAAACCAGAAAACATTTTTTTTTTTTTTTGTCATTGCCGTTGGTGGTAAACTGTATGGGCTGAGACTTATTTCCCGTGTTCCTTCAGAACAAGTGTCCCAGCCCCTTCCTGGGCCATCAGCTCCCGGACGGGGGGGAGATGTGCCCTGGCAGTTTCCCCCGCTTCTCTGCAGCATGCAGAGCTGTGTGTGGGAATCATCTTTCATTTCCAAAATAGGGAGCCTTTCCGGTCACTGATTTCCCGGAGAGAACCACGGCCTTCTCCAGGTATTCTCCGTAATAAAATCTATTAAAGCGCCTGAAATTCACGAGGAGACTCAGTTGAGAGGAGTTACATAGGACAGAATTTAAACTTGATTTTCTGTTCCCAGTAAAGTGGGAGATTATCCCCAAGGAGACACCTGGGCGGCTTTCTGTTGCTGTTCAGAAACTGGTCTGCTTGTCTTCGCGTCCTGAGTTGGGACTGCGTGTTGTTGACTCTGGGGAACACGGAGCGAGTTTTCCTTCTAACAGAGTAAGATGAAGCAGAAGTCAGTGGTAATGACATTTGATGATCACAGCTGGTGTCGTGGGCTGAATCATCATTTTTATTTGAGTAAGTCTTGTTTATTTGATTTTGCTTATTTTGTCTCCATGCTAATCTTAGGGACCTAGAAGGTGGGGAGGTGATTCAAGGGATTTCCAAGCATGCTAGAAGTGGAATGACAGATTACATGGGATCACATGTGACGGAGGATATGAGAATATTTGTCAAATAAAACGAAGGATAGCTAACTGTTGTCTGTGGTCTCCTCTTCAAAGGAGCTGCTCTAAACATGAGCCTAAATCCAAATGTTGCCCAGTATATTCACTTGCTTCGGCTGCTCTAACAAAGTACCACTGACTGGGTGGATTAAACAATAGATATTTATTTTCTCAGGATTCTGGAGGCAAGAAGGTCTCAGCAGGGCTGGTTCCTTCTGAGGCTGGGTGGGAAAATGTGTCCCATGTGTCTCCCCTAGTTTCTGGCATTTGCTGGCCATCTTTTGTGTTCTTTGGCTTACAGAAGCATCACCTTGATCTCTGCCTTCATCTTTACTTGGTGTTCTCCCTGTATACGTGTGTCTGTCTCCAAATTCCTCCTTTTTAGAAGGACATCAGTCATACTAGATTAGGGACCTACCTTGTTCCAGTATGACCTCATCCTAAAAAATGACATCTGCAGTGACTTTGTTTCCAAATAAGACCTCATTCTGGAGTAATGGGGCCTAGGACTTCAGCGTATGAATGGGGGGGGGAGGGGAGATACCCAGTTCCACCTGTGAACAGTAGCATTCCCGTTTCCACCCTATTTCACCCGAAGTAGCCCCGTCGGCTGCTAAGCAGGCAGCCACTCTGCCCTTCACCACAGGATGGGGCTCAGCCACTTAATTTTACTGGTTAGAACCAGCAAGGATGGCAGTCCTGAGTCTCCAGCTAAAAAGGAAGGAAAGAAGAGAAGACAGAAAGCCCTGCCGACACCTGGATTTCAGACTTCTGGCATTAAGAACTGTGAGAAAATAGAAATAGATTTCTAACACCCTGAGTATCACCAACAGTGGCTAAGGGGACACCTCCCTGAAGTTCCAAAGTCCTCTCCAGCTTCGCTCTGGCCTGAATTCCTTGTTGAAGAACAGAGCCACCAGATGGTTCTATGCTCTTTCCCAAGTCATGGTTGCCCTTCCTTGAACCTGGCTATTTATTCCAGTCCCCGCCCACCTCTCGGCTCCTGTACTTGACCTTTGCAATTTGTCACTGGAAGGAAAGTAGTTGCTGCGAGACCGCCAGGCAGCTGGTGGAACTATGTTAGCCCTAACTGGCACCACTGAATCTTCACGCCTTCAAACAGGCTAATGGCCCATACATTCTAGGAAGCATATACTCCAAGTTTCTATTGACTTTGAAAATAAGGTAGCAGAGACTGTTCCTACTGGATTATAAGATGTACATAGAAAAACTTTTCTGTAACATGAAGACTCCTAATTGTTTTTGATTGATGCTTGGCTTGGATTTGCATGGATTGTTTTGGTTTGTTTCGACGGTGCTGACCACAGTCACTGCATTATCGTAATTAAGTTGTTTGTACACCAGAGTTCAGGCTCTTGGGTGATCCTTTTAGATTACGCCAAGTCAGCTTGACACAGTGCCGGGGCAAAACCTGCAGTGTCCGTTCTAGAAGTTGACACTGCTAAAGAAGTCATCCTTACCAAACGAAAGGCCCTCTCATCACCACACCTCACTGCCATGAGGGCAGACAGCCAGGAAAATCAGATTTCTGAAGATGAATGCATACTTCAAGTTTTCAAAAACTGCAGCTGTTTAGATAAGAAAACTCAGACACCAGCCACTTTGCTGGGCTTTAGGGCAACTGATCTGCAGAAACCCTGTGTCTAATATTTTCCTGCCTTTTTTAATCTTCCCTACAATCTCTTCCATTCACCGTATCTTCCTCCTTTGCTACAAGTGAAATCCCATTACAATAAAGAAATTGCCAAAGGACTATCCAGTTTTTTTCCTTTTCCTAGAATTTTGCAGTATTAAGTGTTGCTTGTAATAAATGTGTCATCAGCTGGGCTCAGATCTAATATTTAGTCATTTTGATTGAGTGGGATTAGTGGAAATAATCTTTGGTCTATATTTGTTCCTCTAGGCTCATTTTTTGCCTCTGCCTTTATTCTCTTTTATTCTTTATCTTCATGCTTTATCTTTTTTCTATTTATCACCTTATGGAGAGTCCATATAATTATAATAATTGTTGATTTTTATTTTAGTATAGCACAAACACACCAAAGTTTTAAACTCATCAAAGTATAAATACTTTAAGTTTTAGTTGTACACACGGAGCATAAGCCTACAACATGAACACTGGAATTCTAGATACATTAATAATGCCAGCAATTCCATACAAAACGTCCACTGTGGTTAATTAATAAAGAAACGGGCAGTATTATATAGCCCAAGATATTTTTACAGTTCATAGGAGGAATGCTTTCACTAGCTAGGGAATTTGGAGAAATATCTAAAACATGACCAGTTTTTATTAAAATAATTTAACATTATCTTTGGGTTCCAATAATGAACCCAAAATTGAAATTGGAATTCTGTCTACTATAAAACTATAAAAGATGCCACATTTCTTTATTCTGAAAAAAAATTTAAAATACAGGCAGAAACTAAAAAAAATAAGCTTTGACCTAGACATTGAGTTTTATAAATAAATTCTGTTAAAAATTTATCTCAAAGTGAGGACAAATGAAGAGAAGGTTTTTTTTTTTTCAGAGTTGCTAAAAATTTATTTTCAACCCAAAATTACTAGATATGCAACAGAGTGATGTGTCTCATTCACAGAAAAAAAGGCAGTCAATAAAACCTGACTCGTAATGGGCCACATGCTGTGTTCAGCAATGACTTTAAAGAGGCTACTATAAAGAGAAGTTTTTTTTTTAAAGAAAAGGTATCTTTACTGTTGTTGGTAGGGGCTGCTCTAAATCATCTTATACCCATGGAAGGAGATTATCTCCTAAGCATAAGGAGACAAGGATCTTTTAAGACCTGGAACAAGTGCAGGTCCCTGGCATATAATTTAGGGTCCCATGATGTGTGTTAGAAGGTTAGAGTGATTGATGATCCAGATAGCCCCAAGATGCCTCGAGTTACCTGCAGTCTGAAGTTTATTTCAGCTGTGACAGTGGATCTTTCATGCCCTGGTTTTATAGAAGCAAAATCAGACCCTGGGGAACCAGTCACCTAAAGCCAGATAAGACCTACTGGTATCCATAGCTCAATTCAGTAATATAAATTAGAATTAGAATTGCCTAGTAGAAACCAGTGCTTGGCTTGGCTGGTAGGTACTGGGAAGAAAATCAACTTGGGACACAAAATTAAGTGAATTTCAATCAACGGACGTCCTCATTTGAGAACCTGCACGGGGCATTCATCCATAAGCAGCTCATTGGTTAACGAGGAAAGTGGAATTATAGGCAAATAATTATAACTCCTTCTTCTGTGAGATTTATCTCTCTGGCTTATGAAGTCCTCTGTGAACGAAGTATGGGGGTAGGGGGTGAATGTATGAAATCAGAGCAAGAAAAATGCATTTAGGAATAAAGTGTATTTAGAGTGAGTGGCTCCTATCAGACAATGCTTAAAATACACTACCATGCATTCTCTCCAGCCATCCTTTTGCGTAGTCGGAGCATTTCTTTTATTTCTGATTTTTATCAGCATCAAATCAAGTTGCCGTGAAATTAAGATGTCTTTGGTGGTACAGATCTGTGGGTATTTGGTGACATATAAGCATAGTAACAGGAACAGAAATGTAGCTGCCCTTATCCACCAGGATCACCCCAAGCGAGCCCTCCAGAACCCCAGTGCTCTGGGAAGGGAATGGGTGTCATGCACGAGAAGGTTTCTCTTTTCAGACAAATTTGGGAAACCCTAGGTTAAACTAAATTCTCCAAAGGGTTTCATTTTGTCTAACTGCAGGACTGCAAGAGGCTTCACTTTGCTAATATACATTGTAAATTTCTGAGTTAAGCATCAGACACAGCGTTTCCCACGCATATGCTACAATGAAACCCTTTTTAGAATACAGCATCCTGTAGAACTAGAGTTCCAGGGATCTGTCACAGAGGTAGGTAACAACAGCAGGATAAATGTGAATGAATTCCCATCAGAGTCCTGTGGTTGCATTGTGTAGTCAAAGAGCTCATGTAAATTGTTTATTCATTTATCAGTAAGCATAAGGTTATTAGATGTCATCCTGTCCTTGGTTTATATTATTGTTGGGAAGATGAATTACATATATAAGCTAACTAGAGGAAACTTCAGTGAATGTCTATAGAACAACTGAATAAATGAGTTACGGGGTAGGTGTCATACAGGTGGTACAGATTATACCTGTGAAAAAAGCTCGGAGGAGGGAGTGAGGAGGGCTGGTTGGAGAGAGGAGTTTCTGGCCAAGAGACTCATGGAAAGATACCAAAGCCAGGATACAGTCAGCTCTGCAGCCTTACACACATCATTTAATCTCTTTGGGCTGCAGTTGTCTTCTATACAAATTGGAAATTGTACCTGCCTTTTCTATAGCCCTAGGGAGATACAAAGTGGAAACTGAAATAGATGTGACTTTTCTTGAAAACATTAAACCACTCTCTAATGTAATCTATGAGTAGTAGCCCTATGTGCCCTTTATTGAAACTGTCTTTTATTTTGGCAGAGGGGTAGATCAATTTGAGAAAGCAAGAACATGGGAATGCAATGTTAAAATTCTTCATTAGGCTACTTGCATTAATCAATGCATTACTCTTATCCCAATGTGCTAATATCAGGCCAGAGGACTAACTGCAGGTTCTATTCCTGAAAACAAGCTTTTCTTACAGAAATACTGACCTCACCTTGTCTCAGACACACTATTGTCTGAAATTTTCATCCTAGGAGAGTTCTTGGATCTTTGTTAGACAGAAATCTTGACCTAAAAATAAAAAACCTTCCTAGGTTTCTCCCCTGAAACTAGAATCAGTGTTTAAATTTTCACCTCTACTTCCTTTCTGCTTTTAAAATGAGGCAATGAATTGAGATAATAATTTTTTTGCTATCATGCTTAATACTTAATCAAATTATTTAAATCTTGTTAAAATGTATTATACCAGTTACTTGCCTCATTTTCAATATTTCTCAAAAATCAATTTATTTCTAGTTCAAAAAGGTGCTTCAGCAAACCTCCTGTTAATTAACTGTGGTTTTTATTTTTAGAGTGATTCTTCTACAAATTATATATGCATATCTTAGCCACCTTCTTGTCCGTATTTCTACTCATTACCTTACTTCTTGACATTTCAACAATGTGAGAATTTCTCAGAGCCTAATTCAGTGAAATCCTCTGCGTAAGACCTCAAGGTGCTAAAAAATACAATTCCTCTTGTCTTCCAAACAGATGGAGTAGGTTATTTATTTGGAGATGGTAACTCTTGAAAGAACTGCATACCATATACCGCAAACCTATAAGATTTGCTTTACTCGACATTATTTCTATTCAGAGGGTTGAGTTACTGATTGCATCATTTTCTCAGACCAACTGCTTACCAATTCTGGCATGTGAAATAGGTTCTGATGTGTGTTATAAGGCTGTGCTTGTTTTTACCAAATCATAGTTATTAGAAAAAAGCATAAGGAACTTTAGTGTTTCTTCCAGAATTTGTCTCAAGCTCTACCCACAGCAACCACTGGCTGATTCCTTGACTCCAGCTGATCTCTTCTTACTATGACTTTTCCTCTCTCTTTCTATTTGGATAAATCGTTAATTAAAGCAGCTAGCAGATACATAAAAGAAGGTTCGCTTTTTTTAAAAAACCAATGCATTTCATTAAATATTGATTCTAATCTGGCAGGAGCAAAGGGGCAGATGTAGAGATGAACAGGTCCCATTTTGGGAAAAAAGGGGCCGGCGTGATGAAACCAGAGGGTCAGTGTTGTCACACCCATTTTCCAATCTGAGAAAGGAAAGCATACAGACAAAAGCATCAAGAGAAAGGGATTTTTACTAACAAATTGTTGCAAGGGATCCAGACTTAAGAAAAACCAGCCTTCCACATTTAAAATAAAAAAGCACAAATGTACCATGGTTTGTAAGGTCACATCTAGTCCATTCATGGTGGACAAACAGCAGTTTTCTCACAAGATAATCATACCGTCTGTCACATATCAGTGTTGCAAACATCAGAGATGAAGTTGATTCAAAAGTCAGCAGCTGCTAGAAAATTACTCAAAGATTCATTCATTGGGATTAGGGCTAGAAGGGCGAGCCTGTGTTTCTTTCCCTTTCTCTGTTTTGGATTTGTTTCCCTGAGCTGGTTTCTAGTTTTGTTCTGTCTTCCTGATTCTGGATTGTGTTGAGCACATAATGTGTAGACAGTCATGATGGAGTCAGAACAAGGTACCAGTTTTCCTTCCTGATCCCTCCGATGTTGAAGTTCTGCCCCTACAGTGGCAGTGCAGATTTAACCACCGATGTTTGTGGTTTAGCAGTTTTCTGATTTGGGACCATTAATTTGGTGGTTGACCAGTTGTACAGACTTAAGTATATCAAGCAGTGTGGATTCATTCACAAAGACCTCTGTGCATGGTTATCAAAACTAGACCTATGTGATAATAAATCTTGAGAGTTAACTTTTGTTTTGTTTGTAGATCCTAGGTCTGTAATTTTGTTTCCTTTATGTAGCAGAAATAATTTATTCCCTTTCACCTCATCTACTGGGATCAATGACACAGCAGTGGCCGAGGCATTTCTGCCAGTCTTCACCTCCATTACCTATAACTCAGGGATTATTCCATTTCTCTTAGCTCCAACTTTTCAGTACTCCTGGCCGTGCTGCCTGTAGGGCTAGGATTCCTTAAGCCATACAACATGAGCCAAGCCAGTGTCCTAGGAGGATACTGTAGACCTCAATCCCACATATTAAATCTACTTGTTTTTAATGGGCTTGTCATGCCTAATTAAATGATATTTGCCTTTAAATGTGACATCTATGGCATGGTCATGGGTACAGATTTGATTTTTTTCAATTATGTTCTAGTAGAAAGGAGGACAGATTCTAGTTCAATCTATAAAAACCTATGGTCAAAGAAGATAAACAGGTTAGTCAAGGCATTTTTATATTATTTAACTATTGTTTTAAGCAGTGTAGACAGGACCACTCAACATATGTTGTTATACTAAAAGGATTATTATTATTATTAACTTTTCCTGATAACTTATTACCTATTTTACAAATTTTCAAGATATTTTTTCTGAATTCTGAAGAATTAATTAGAACAAGATTCCATTTAAAGAATGTTTCATCTAGTTTTTATACACATAACCTGTTAAATCAAGCATTAAAGAAAGAGGAAGTAGAAAGAAGAAGGATTTCATAATAAGCCCAACTCAAAATAGAACATGAACCACAACTAAATTTGTGTCATTTACTCTAAGTAATTAATCCTTGTTGTCTTGATCTTGGGTTAGTTCGAAGTCCAGGTTCTCAAAGTGAATGAGTTCTGGAACCCTGACTCAATCCCTTGGTAGTCTGAAAGGTGTTCATTTGTTTCGAGGATTTCAGCTTAACAGGAGTGTCTGTAACCAAGAGGCTATTTTCTATGGTATCAAGTGTTAACAGTACCCGTTAGAGTTCTTTGATCAGGCTCTTTTGATGTTTCTTCCAACAGACCCAATTATTGATCTGTGCTTCTGGCCGGGTCTTTAGGAGAGTGTGGGAGAAAATCAGAAACCACCTATTGATGATATGGCTGAATTGCTCTGATTATTTATTCATTACAAACAACAATATCAAACTTGAGACGAGTTTAGTTTTGTGAGAAGTTAGTCAGTGACTAGCATTACAGTAAGTATATATTACGGACAGTGAGGGTAATGAAAACTCTCCAGGATCTTTTAATTTATTCCATAAAGAGTGTGTTAGGACTCCCACCAACTGAAAAGGCTCTTTTAAACCTAAAAATGGAATCTTTCTTTTATTGGCCATTATTTTTTATTTATTTAATTATAATTAAATAATAAATAATTATTTATTGTTTTATTATAATCTTTCTTTTATTGCCATTCTTTAACATGAAAGGGAGCATGTTTCTAACTGAACTGAAAGGTTCATAACTGCTGAAGTATCATCCTAAGACTTGTCATCACTAAGGAGGTTGGGTTTCTCTTTTTTTCATTTGCCAGGTCTTTTTTTTACTGAAGGCTTGATAAACAGGACAGCTCTTACAACAGTAATAAACCAAACAAAAACTTGCAGAATGCCAAACATTCCTAATTATTTCTAACAAACATCCCTTATTTCATAAGGTGATGAAGAAAACTCTTTGATGTTACCCAGCAGCAGTCTGGGAAATGCCAGAGACAGTTTAGATATAAAAGACATTTTTTTAAAGTTTTATTAGTTTGACTCTGGGGTGTAGATTTGGAGAAGGCAATTTCAAAAAGAGCTATCAATGCAGCTCAATATTAAAAAAACAAACAACTCAATCAAAAAATGGGCAGAAGATCTAAATAGACATTTCTCCAAAGAAGACATACAGATGGCCAAGAGGCACATGAAAAGCTGCTCAACAGCACTAATTATTAGAGAAATGCAAATCAAAACTACAATGAGGTATCACCTCACACCAGTTAGAATGGGCATCATCAGAAAATCTACAAACAACAAATGCTGTAAAGGGTGTGGAGAAAAGGGAACCCTCTTGTACTGTTGGTGGGAATGTAAATTGATAGAGCCACTATGGAGAACAGTATGGAGGTTCCTTAAAAAACTAAAAATAGAATTACCATATGACCCAGTAATCCCACTACTGGGCATATACCCAGAGAAAACCATAAGTCAAAAAGACACATGCACCCCAATGTTCATTGCAGCACTATTTACAATAGCCAGGACATGGAAGCAACCTAAGTGTCCATAGACAGATAAATGGATAAAGAAGATGCGGTACATATATACAATAGAATATTACTCAGCCATAAGAAGGAACGAAATTGGGTCATTTGTAGAGACGTGGATGGACCTAGAGACTGTTATACAGAGTTAAGTCAGAAAGAGAAAAACAAATATCGTATACTAATGCATGTATGTGGAATCTAGAAAAATGGTACAGATGAAGCGGTTTGCAAGGCAGAAATAGAGACACAGAGGTAGAGAACAAACGTATGGACACCAAAGGGGGAAAGCGGGGGGGTGGTGGTGTGATGAATTGGGAGATTGGGATTGACATATATACACTAATATGTATAAAATAGATAACTAATAAGAACCTACTGTATAAAAAATTAATTTAATTAAATTTTTTTAAAAAAGCTGTCAGGAGACACAAGATATAAGTTCCTAGTGCCTAAAGACAGAAAGTAACTGCTGTTTTGTTCAGAACTTTCCCATGTAAACAAGCATTCAAACTTTTTCAATAAGCAAACACTACCGTCTTGAATGCCTCACCTCTTTGGTCGGAAAGCCACATAAACCAGTTTTAAAATATAGATTTTTTGCATATGTTTTCTCCCCTTTTGTGATAAACTGTTCCTATTAAATGTCCTTAAAGTGGCAGATTTTTATGAAACATTAAGCTCCAAACATTGCCAAAAAGAGAAAGGAAAGAGAAAAAGGAGCTAGCCGCATTGCAGAAAGAGCTGTGACCACCCACAGAGTACTGTGCTGGGGATCCTTGGTAAGGGCTAACAATTTTCCTTTGGCAAAGGAGGAAAAGGCTCTTTTCACATTTACCCGTAGACACACAGTCACAAGGAAATCAGTGCCTCACTTTTACATCTTCAACCACTGAGCAATGTAAATTCAGTGTGGAGAGAAGATTCTGGAAGATGGTGGGTGGGAAACCCAGGAATCCGCCCCCCGCACACAGACAGCAGTCTCACCAGCAGAATCTGTCCAGTGTAACTATTTCGGAACTCTGGAGTCTAATGAAGGCTTGCACCTGTTAGAGGAAAGCTTGGACGGTGAATTATGGTTAATTTTGGTCATCTTCAGCTCTTAGCCCAGTAACAGCTACCCATTCTCACACCCAGCCCTTGGCAGGCAGCTATACATGTGTTCATGGGGAGCTTGTATGCAGCTGGTGGGAGCTAGGGTGGGCAATAAGGGAACTGTCCTCCAAATACTGGGCACTCTGTGTTCAGATTGTTGCTACTGATCATGGAGTTGCAGACACAGAGGCAGCTGTTGTTACACACGCTCCCCAGTTGTCGAAAACCCCTCCCCCTCCGGCTGAAGTGACTTCCAGGGAACTTAAAGGGCTGGTGCCCTTCCCTCCCCCTTCATTGTTCTCTTTTTCCCCTTTTGGGAGCCAGATATTAAAGATTAGGACATTCAAAAGCAAATGTGTATGTGAGGGAAATTAGAAAGTCACCACGTAGGACCAGGGAAAGGCACAGGTTCAGAGAAGACCTGAGGAGACCTTCAGTGTACACCTCAGCACACAGACATCCTACAGCAATTAAAAACAAAACCCAGCAAACCCGCACAAGGGGAGGAATCTGAATTCCAGGGTTGCTACGTTGTTAGATTGCAGTGTCCAGTTTTCACCGAACAACAACAACAAAATCACAGTGGATACAAAGAAACAGGGAAGTATAGCCCTTTCCAAGGGAAAAAATGAACCAACAGAAACTTCCCTGAGAAAGAGCAAGTGGCAGAAGTGCTAGACAAAGGCTTTAAAACACTGGGTAATTATAAAAGCTAGTCTTATTGTAAAAACAGTTTGTAACTCCACTTTTTTTGTTTTTTACATGATTCAAGATTATAATGCATTTTTAAAAATTATTAGTCTAAAAGCTAGTATTATTGTACCTTTGGCTTACAACTCCATATTTTGTTTTCTATGTACTTTAAGAAAGTGACGCATTAAAAAAAGTTATCATTTTATGTTTTTGGACACAACATATATAGAGATGTAGTTTTGTGATATCCATAATTGAAAGGGTTGGGGGTGGAACTATAAACGAGCAGAGTTTCTGTACATTATTGAAGTTAAACTAGTACAAATGTAAATTGGAGTGTTAAAACTTTAGGACATTAAATGTAATCCACATGGTAACCACAAGTAAAATGGTTACAGAATGTACACAAAAGGAAATGAGAAGGGGGTTAAAACATTTCACTGCAAAAAAAAAAAAAACAAACACAAAAAGAGAGAGTAATGTAGGAAATAAGGGACCAAAAAAGCTACAAGGCATGTAGAAAACAAATAGCAAAATAACACAAGTTAAGTCCCTCCTTACAATAATTATTTTAAATATAGAGGGGTTAAACTCTCCAATCGAAAGACAGAGATTGGCAGAATGGAAAGAAAGAAAAAAAAGACATGATCCAACTATATGCTGTCTACAAGAGACTCACTTTAGATCCAAAGACACATAAATCGAAAGAGAAAGGATATCTGTACACCTCTGTTCATCGTGAACGATGTTACTATGTTCATAGTTACCATGTTCATAGTAACATCGTTCACGATAACTGAAATAAGGAAGCAACCCAAGCGTCCACCAACAGATGAATGGATAAGCAGAATGTGGCATATGCATACAGGGGAGTATCATCCAGACTTTAAAAAAAAAAAAAAGGGATATTCTGATATATTCTACAATATGAATGAAGCTTGAAGACATTATTGCTGAGCAAAATAAAGACACTCTATGGTTCCACTTATATAAGATACTTAGAGTTGTCAAAATCATGGAGATGGAAAGTAGCACGTTGGTTGTTAATGGATGGGGTGGGGAGTTATTGTTTAATGGTTTAATAGAGTTTAATAGAATTGTAGTTTTGCAAGATGAAAAGAGTTCTGGAGATACGTGGTGGTGATGGTTGCACAACAATATGAATTTAATCAATATCACTGAACTGAACACTTAAAAGTGGATAAGATGATAAATTTTTATTATGTGTATTTTACCACCATAAAAAATGGAAGAAAAAAATTAGTTTAGAGCAACTCAGCAAAAACTCGCAGGTCAGTTTTAGCATCTCCAGAAACAGGGAAGCCAAAGATGTGCTAAGACCTCATAGACAAAGGAGTTGTAATGTTCCTGATCCAGGGCTGTTCTCGGCTGACATTTTTTTTAACCTCTTTCCTCTAATGTTGGTTTGAGAGATTTGAGTTTACCAGAGTGCATCACAAAGACCAGCTATACAGAGGACCATATGAACGATCCAGAGTGATATACAATCAGCTTAGGAAAGGACTCAAGATCACAGGTGGTTAGCCCATAAAACCACTCACTACTCAATATTGCCACCACCAGTGGAGAAACCAAGGGGTAGTGCACAAATCAATACCAGGAATAGGCTGAGTGCTGAAATAGAAACAGAAACAGGCACAGTCAGTGAGAGCAAAGCTCTGTTATCTCATCGTGAAATTCCCACCAGCTCTTATGTGTACAGGAGCTCAGCAAAGAGCTCTGCTCTAGGGCAACACAGTTTGTTAGGTCCCCTGAGTCCATCCACACGCCTCCACATGCCCACCAACTCTAAACAGAAGACCCCAAAAAGAAACATAAAGAGAAAATAGTTTTTAATTGTAAATTACAAACACACCTGCCCACACACAGGGCAGGAAGGGTAGCAAAGTTACAAGGTTACAGTTGGTCCGTCACTGATAGGAACAGTAGTTGATTTTTTACACAATTGTAATATGTCCAATAGTCATCTCATATCAGTATTACACATGTCAAAGATAAAGTTATTTTCATGAGAGGCTAAGTAACTTCAAAGAAATGGCCCGAGGATTCATTTCTGTTGACAATTTGAGCAACACAGAGTGACCTTTAGTTGGTGGTGGTGGTGGAGTTGTTTTTGTTTTGTTTTCATCTCAGGGAGCATCTGTCTTAATCTCGGAGCAACATGCTTTTCTTTTGTAACGTGTGATGCCAATGAGAGTGGATAATGGAAAGCACCTTGGTTCCCAATGGTGGCAAGGTATTCACAGATCTAAGTGTCTTTTGAACCTGGTGACCTGTTTGTCTCTCCCATGGGATTTTGCTCTGTGGTTCTCCCATATGATGTTTACTAGTTGTGCATGTTTTTCTTTTTTCTTTTTTTGGCCCTACGGTGCGGCTTGTAGGATGTAAGTTCCCCGATCAGGGATTGAACCCAAGCCCCGGCAGTGAAAGCGCCAAGTCCTAACCGCTGGACCACCAGGGAATTGCTAAGCATGTTTTCCTTTGTGTGGAAAAATAAAATAGAAATCCAACTTGCCCATTATTATTAAGTTTCAGAGTTCACTTGATTTCCACTACCCACCTCATTATCCCCGCTAGAAATTTCTGAATCCTCTTCCCCTGCGTTACCGCCACCGTTTCACTGGGCTCGAAGCCTTGTCTGAGGACTCTCCATCATGGCTGCTCTTCTGTTCCTGATCCCCTCAGGGCCAGGTCTTTGTAGGCACAAGTTCCTTGCTCTCGTCCTGAAATATTAGTCACCTGCTAGGTGGTATGGTCAGCATGAGTCACTCTGTGATGTTAGGCTGTGTCATGTTATTTACTTATTTTTAACCCAAGTTAAAGCCAGAGGAAGGGGGAGTGGTCTTCAGTCTGCAGTGGTTGGTGGCACCCGTTCTAAGACAGGAAGCTCCTCTATTTCCTGGCAGGCTTATCCACAGCGTGAGGCCTGTACTCTTATGCTCTCCTCCTCTCCATCCTCACAGCCTCCCAAAGCACTGCTGAGCCCCAGGTGCCCTTGATGTCCCTGTGCCCATATATATATGGCAGTGACTCCTGCTGTTTTCCACACTGGGGAGCACATGCAAAATGACAGTATTTGTCCAGCACACTGGGGCAAGTCGAAGAGGCTGCTCTGGGGAAAGTGGTGGTTCCTGCCACTTGAACATCATGGGGACACCTTGCTTCTCATTCAGGGCTCACGGGTTGGGAAGCTGTGTAAGACGAAACCACACTTTCAAGTCTGTCCTAATTTTTAAAATGATGATAACAAAAACTAAAAAAAAGAAAAAGCTCTAGCCTAATCCTCTCCCTCTCCTCATTTTTGCTCTCAACGTTGATGATGTCCAAGGCCACACAACCAGTCTCTGTGCTCATTCAGGAGTGGGGATGCCCCTGTATGCACAAGGATTGAGAGAGTTTGCTGCTTCCCTCCTGCATCACTTCCCTGATAAAGAATGCGCCCATCTTCTCGCTTCTGTGAATTCAAGTTGGTCTGACAGTGGTTTGTGCAGGGTTAATGATACAGTCTCCAGCCTGCTGAGCTCAACAGAACTAAACTCGTAGCCCGAGCTGAGTGTGATTTAATGATGAGTAGGTAAAACCAGGTGCTCAGAGGACTATCTTGTACAAAGGATCTTCTCCAACCTGTCTTAGGTGCTGTCATTGGAAAATAAATATGCTACATTTGGGGGTTTTCAGGCAAACCATTTTTGTCAGACACTTCTCGGCTGTCGTCAAGTGAATGAAGACACTTTTCTATTTCGGTAATTTAGACATCAGCATTTTTTTTTTCATCCAAGCTAAAATAAGCCACCTAAACATAGGATACGAGCAGATACCAAAATTACGAAGTCTTATGTTTTATTTATTACTGCCTAGAGTTAAGATGTCATTGCCTCCTTCCATGGTTCCATTTCCTGGCCCCCAAGCACCACATGCCAGAGAATTAAACAGCAAAAGAAGTTATCCTTTAGAGACCTATAAGGAGGAAAAATATTTAAATGGCTTTTAGGAGCTACCTAAATATGTCTAATTGGGGGATGGGAGACAAGACAGGAATTTAACTTCGGACACATGCCGATTCCACCTGAAAAATTTAAGAACAGGCAACTTTGCTACAGGCATTTCTTTACTTAGTTCCAGAAGTAAATTAATGGAACAGAATTGGAAGCTGCAGGTGGGATGAATTAATTGTCTTGCAGGGTTATTGGCAATGCCTAAATGGCTTTGTAAACTAAAAGTATTCCATAAAGATGTCATTATAAGTACCTCTATCATGGGGAGTAGCATAATTAATAATGATAAAGTGAATTAAGGAAGCAAAGTTGCATTTTATCTTATTTTTTCCATGGGAAGTAAAACATGTCAAATTAGTAAATGTTATATGGTAGAACCATTCAATAAAATCCCATCAGAGAGATAGATCGATCATCCAGTTACCCTAGTTCAAAGGACACCTAGTTTTATATATTGTTTGTAAAGTTTCTCTCCCCTGCTTTAAATGTTTCTCTTTGCTTTATAGGGACCAGAATGCAGATGTCATATATACACACATTTTTGTGTTTTGATTCTTATTTGTTAAATAATACAAGTCCCAACATAGCTCCCGTCAAGGCATTTTTGAGGTTATGTTAGAATTACCCTATGTTTTCCTGACTTCTGTGAATAGCAAGCAGGAACCCACCGATTGCTAACCTCTATTGAGTCCTGAGTCCAGGGTTATCACTGTGTGTTAAGTGCTTCCCACACATTTCTTCTCAACAGCCTTGTAAGGGAGGTACCATTATTCTTGCTGAGGCTCAGAGGCATGAAATAACTTGTCCAAAGAGTCAGTCCCACATCCGCCCAGCACCAAAAGTCCAGACATTCGCTGTGAAGAAATACCGTTTTCTCTGTGTATGTGTCCACAGTTACCCCATAAAGAATAATCAGTGATGGGGAACAGACAACATTGCATTAACGTGGCCTCTTGTGTTCTCTTTTTCACCCCCATCTCCACCTCTCCCTCCACCCTCTTCCTCTGTTTTGACCGCATTTCAACTCTTCCCTTCGTTTTCTTTTCCAAAGGCAAATACGCCATGCGAGACCTGGTCCATCGGCTTCCAGGCGGGAATAACAGCAGCAACGCGGCGAGCAAGGCCATGTCGGATGACACGGTGACAGCCGTGTGCTGCACCCTGCACGAGGTGATCACCAAGAACATGGAGAATGCCAAGGCCTTACGGGACGCCGGCGGCATCGAGAAGTTGGTCGGCATCTCCAAAAGCAAAGGAGACAAGTAAGTCAGACGGTGACTTCCTATCACGTAGAATTGGTATTGGTAGAATCGGTTCTAAGTGTGCCCAGCATACCCTGGGTATGGGTAACACTACGGGACGTCACTGGGAAGCACTGGTGTCTGATAATCAAGAGAAGGAAAACAGCAGATGGTTTCCGGTCTTCCCACCCCACAAGGAAAGCTGATCTTACTAGTAATTTTGATTTGGTAAATAACTCATGACTTGGTGAGTCCTGGGATGTTAGTAAGATAGGCTTGACAATCCAGCGTCCAGTCTAGTGCCTAGCATGTTCCTTCCATACGGAAGAGATGACCCTGATTCACGAAGGTGTTTGGTGGCAGCTGTTCCTCTGTGGCTGCAAGTCCAAGTGTTGATGACGGATCCATATCCTTTTGTTCTGTGCCTCTTCAGTTCTGCATAGCAAGTCAGGGAGGATGGGGGAGAAAACGGTGTGACGGAGTCAGAGAGAAATCAGCGTCCAACCAGCACCCTTCCTTACCAGCTGTGCCTTTGGGACAAATGATTGAATTTAACAAGTCACTGTGCTCATACTTTCCAATCTAAAACTGAGGGAGGGGCTGTCATAAAATATTTCCTGAAAGAAGTAATAATCAAGTCTTAAAGACTGAATAGAAATTTCCGGGGCAGAGGGGATAGAGGCAGTGAGGAAGGAGGGCTTTTATGCCAATGGAATAAAGAGAGAAAAGGCTCATGTCAAAGGCGCGGCACCGCCAGAAACAGGAATGTCCCCAGTTTGATTTAAGAATCGATGGTATCTTACAGTATGTAACCAAAACATATCTTCACAAGCCACAGTGTCAGTATATCAGCGAGCTGTCAATTTTACAAAAACATTCACTAACCTTAATTCAATTTTGCCTCCTGGAAGTCCCTCAGTGTAATCAAGTAAGATTAAAAGGGTAATAAACCTTTTGTTATCAAGGGTCTACTTCTTGACTTTGCATTCCTGGCTGCACCCCCCACCCCCATTCCTTTATATCTAAACGCTGAGTAATTTTTCTCCTGTTATTAAAGGCTGTGAAGGGTGCACTTTGAGACTTTTTGGAAATTCTCTCATTTAATTCAAGATATTATCATTGCATAATAAATGAAGTTTCAGGGCTTCTGTTTAAGCCCCCTGAGACCTCCAAATAGGTTCAATGAACAGTTCAGGATTAGGATTTGAATACTTTCCTATATCAAATATAGAGAAGCCCCTCTGGACTCGTGTAATAATTGTGCAATGTAGATGGATGGCTTGAATTATATCTTATAATACTTACGGTAAAATGCTCTTCTACATGGGCAGGAAGCCACGTGGTTTTCTTTTTTATATAGCTTCAGTAGACCTTTGGAATCTCTAATTGAAATGCTTACCTGTTTTGAGCATTAGGAACTTAATATGTTGATGCTTTTCTTAAGCAAACACACATGCACACACAGTAAAACCATAGTCCACAAAAACTCTCTGATACATTTGTCTATATTCATGGGACATTCCAAGAAGAAAGTGTTTTCTCTGAATCGTAAGACAGTAGAGCTGTGGGAGGTGGTTACATGAATTCCTTCCATCTGTGTGAGCATCCCTACTGGACCTTAAAGAGAAGAGATGCTTTTATCAGTCCTGTGGTCAAAGAAAATTATTTGATGAAACTAATTAAAAACTCATTTGAGGAAACCACCTATGAAACAGTATATATCCACACTGCCAATCCAGAAAATAGTCTTGTTCAGTCTGTTCCCATCTGGATTACTGTTAATGGGAGATTCCTTTCACTACAAATAATCTCAAATCTGTGCTTTAAATTGACTGAAAATGTCTTTATGGGATAGATACTCGTTTCATGTCATTGTTTCTTTATCTCTTTTCCCCAGTGTTAGCAGTCTGGATTTATGAATTTAATAAGAAGTGTGGAATTGCTTTGAGTCAAGCATCTTCCCAGTTATAATTCTCCTGCTTAGTCAGCCTCATCCATTGTTTTATGTGGTTTATCTCTTTTATATTTAGTGACTAATTTGGGGATCAAAACAAGGTTTTTATAACTGGAGATAACCTTGTCAGCCACCTACACTTCCATTTGATTATTACTTCTCACTGCTCTTAAAATGAATCCCGAAGAATTGCTCTGGATCTTACCACTAAACTCACCATTTATCACTCAATTCTGTCATGATAGTAGGCACTGAGACTCCCATGGCCTTCTAGACGGGTTTTAACAAAATAGAAACACTTTATTGAAAATAGAATCTTTGAAATTGGAGATGACTTAATAATTGGAAAAGGGAGGAATATCAGTTGGCTCTAGTTAAGTTAAAAAATGCTTGCAAACTTGCCCTCCTCAAAAAATTATTCAAACTTTTAACTTGAGATCGCGTGAGAAAACACAGATGAAAAAACCTACGTAGCTATGATTCTGCCTTTAACATATTTATAGGTTTTATTTCTAAACATACACAAGCTTAAATATGCCGTGATACTAATGAGTCAGCCTGGCACGTTGCCAATCGCAGTCTGTTTGAACTGTATAACTCACCATGTTTTGCCAATACACTGGAAGAATTATTCTGGAATCCTGCGGCTGGAATGGCCGTGCCTAACACCCACAATGAATGGCATCAACTGAAATTCTCAGCCGCCCCTAATTTGACACCTCTGGTGAAGATCAGACATTGTGTAATCGTTAATGACCCTTACAGGAGTCTTTTATAACTTACCATTTTAAGTCTTGATAACTTACTCTTTTCACATCATTTGAAACAGGCAATATGGACAAGTCCATCTGTTTCAAAAGTACGTTTGTATTTTTTCAGATTTTAACAGTTATGTAGGAAATAGTGTTGAGTGTGTCACTGTATTTTGTCATAAGACAGAAAAGCCATTTAACAGCCTCGACTGTTACTTGTCAGTAAGGAACTCTGTTTGTGGCTGAGGTTATAATCACTTGTCACATTAGAAGTACTCAGTTGTTCAAGTCCTTCAATCAATAGTTACAGTTTTTCAAGTAGACGTTGCATGGGACCAGTCTAGTGGATGAATCAAAATTAAAGTCTAAAAAGAAAGCGATGTTTCTTTGACTTTCATCAGTTTTTTATAACACTGTGATGTATTGGCATTTTAATTGAGAGGTTAAAAGCTGCTATTCATTGCATATTCACAGTCTCTTTCTATTTTGTAACTAAGCAAGGAGTAGAAAAAAAATTATACCATCAGAGGAATTTTTGCATACTAAATATGTTTCAACTATATTATCGCTACCTGAATATTATTAATATGTATTCCTCTAGAGTTGCTTGACTTTTGTCATAGATACATATCTAGCTAGTGGTGATAAACTACAGCAAAACATAGCATTTAATCTTTGCTCAGCATTGATTATATAAGAATAACATGTGAGGATCATCACAGTTGCAGAGGTTCTCCCCAAGGAGCCTACATAGGGCTCGCCAGCACCAGGAAGACCAGCCCCCAGATGGGAGAGTTGGAGGGACGCCATAGGAAACACAGACTCCGCTCTTAGAGGGCTCACGCAAAATCTCACATACCTCAAAACAGAGCGTGCAGAGGCAGCAGTTTGAAAACAGCCTGGGTCAGACCCCTTGCCGATCTTAGAGAGCCTCTCAGAGAGGCAGGAGGCAACTGAGACTCCCCCCTGGGGACCGAGATGCTAACAGCAGGCATTTTGGGGAGCTAGTTCTACCACGAGGACACTGGTGCTAGCAAGTGCCTTTTGGAGTCCTCCCTCTAGTCTGTTAGCACCAGAGGCTTATCTGCCCACCAGCCAGTCAGCCCCAGTCCTGGGACCCCCTACGTCGAGCAGCCGGCTGTGTCAGGACCCAGCCCTGCCCACCAGCAAGCCAGCAGCCTCCACACAAGGCAGGGCCTGGCAGCCAACCGGACCAGGGGCCAGCCCCCCTACCAGTGCACCCACAGTAGTTGGCCCTACCACAAAAGAAGGACCCACACAGACCACAAAGGGGGCACCCCTAGAGCATACATCTCTGTGACCAGAGGAGAGCGTGCTGCTGGGCCCCATGGGACATCTCCTACATAAGACCACTTCTCCAAGATCAGGAAACGTGACAGACCTACTTGATACATAGAAATAAAAACAGAGAATAAAGCAAAGTGACAGAGGAATATGTTGCAAATCAAGGACAACTAAAACTCCAGAAGAAGAACTAAGTGAAATAGAAATAAACAATCCACCCAATAAAGAGTTCAAGGTAATGATCCTAAAGATGCCCAGGAGAAGACTGAACACAGTGAGAAGTTTAACAGAGAGTTGGAAAATATAAAGAAGAACCAAACAGAACTGAAGAATACCATAACTGAAATAAATAATACACTGGAAAGAATCAATAGTAGATTAGATGATACAGAGGAATGGATCAGCAGACTGGAAGACAGAGTAGTGGAATTCAACCAAGCTCACCAAATAAAAGAAATTTTTAAAATGAGGATAGTTTAAGATACCTTTGGAACAACATTAAGCATACTAATATTCGCATTGTAGGGGTCCAGAAGGAAAGAGAGAGAAAGGGGCAGAGAACTTGTTTGAGGGGATAATAGCTGAAAACTTCTCTAACCTGGGAAAGAAAAACAGACACCCAGGTCCAGGAAGTACAGCAAGTCCCAAATAAGATGAACCCAAAGAGGTCCTCACCAAGACACATTGTAATTAAGATGGAAAAAATTAAAGATAAAGAGAGAATCTTAAAAGCAGCAAGGGAAAAGCAACTAAGTATGTACAAGGGAACTCCCATAAGACTCTCAGCTGACTTTTCCACAGAAACTTTGCGGACCAGAAGAGAGTGACATGATATATTCACAGCGATGAAAGGAAAAAACTTCTACAACCCAGAATACTCTATCCACCAAGATTATCGTTCGGATTTGAGTTTTACAGGCAAGAAAAAGCTAAAAGAGTTCAGCACCACTAAACCAGCTTTGCAAGAAATGTTAACGGGACTTCTCTAAGTGGAAAAGAAAAGACCACAAGTAGAAATATGAAAATTACCAAAGGAAAAATGTCATTGATAAATATACAGAAAAGGTAGTAGATAAACCACTTATAAAACCAGTAGGAAGGTTAGAAAACAGAAGTGGTTAAATCATCTATAACCACAATAAGTAGTTAAGGGGTATACAAAACAAGAAAAGATACAAAATATGAAGTAAAAAATATTAAATGTGGAGAAGGGAAATCAAGATGGTGGAGTAGGAGGAAACCAAGCCCACCTCCCCCCAGAAAACACATCAAATCATCTTCACGTGGAGCAACTCTACTGAAAACAACACGGAGACTGGCAGAAAGGCTCTTCTTCGACCAAGTCTGTAAAGAAAGATACACATGGAGTCTGTATCTACAGAGGAAGGGAGGAGTTGTGGTCAGGTCAGGACCTGTGCCCTTAGCAGGGGACACAGAAGAAGAAGGAGCTATCATGGCCTTGGGGATCCTCCCTGGGCAGCGAGGGGTTCAAATCACACACTGAGCACCCCAGCCCTGGGGTCAGACACCAGGAAGACAAGTTGCCTTACCTGGTTAAACACCAGTAGGATTTACAGAAGAAGAAAACGAGACTCGCTTGTTAACAGCCCATGCACAAACTTGCTTACTCCTGGGAATAGCTCAGAGGAAGCAGATTGAAAATTGTCTGGGGCTCTAGCTGGTTTCCCAAGACCATGCCAGCCCACACTGGGCACCTGCTCCAGCCCCTCTTGCTCCAGCGCTGCTCTCCACTAGAGTGGAGGCCACCATGACCAAGGAGAGTGTGCACACTTAGAGAGAACAGAGCCAGCTCGGACTAGACCCTCAGGGCTTCTGCTCTAGCCGCTGATAGGGTGGTAACTGCCACTGAGCACAGAAGTAGCCCTGGTTCACACCTGGCTCTGACTCTAACCCCTCCATCTCCAGCCATATCATCCAACAAGGTGGTAGCTGCCAGCACACCCCAGGGGAAGACGTGACCCATGCTCACTTCAGATCCAGCTCTCCCACCAAATCCACTGGGCACACACGCAGATGGCATAGGGATGCTCCCACACAAGGACACCCCTTCAAGACTGGGATAGGTAGCTCCTGCACCTAATTTCATAGAGACAGAGAACGTTAAACAAAATGAGAAGACAGAGGAATATGTTTCAAACGAAAGCACAAGAGAAGACGGTGGAAAACAGCCCTAATGAAACAGAGATAAATAGTTTACCAGACAAAGAGTTCAAAGCAATAGTAATAAGAATGCTAACTGAGCTTGGGAAGAGACTACATGAACACAGTGAGAACTTTAACAAGGAACTAGAAAATATAAAAAATAACCAGTCAGACAAAGCTGCAGTCATCAAAACAGTATGGTACTGGCAGAAAAACAGACACATAGATCAATGGAACAGAATAGAAAGCCCAGAAATAAACCCATGCACTTATGGTCAATTAATATATGATAAAGGAGGCAAGAATATATAATGGAGAAAAAAGACAGTCTCTTCAATAAGTGATGCTGGGAAAACTGAACAGCTACATGCAGAAGAATGAAACTAGAACATTCTCTAATACCATAAACAAAAATAAACCCAAAATGGATTAAAGACCTAAATGGAAGACTGGAAATCTGAAACTTCTAGAGAAAAACATAGGCAGGACACTCTTTGACATAAATCATAGCAATAGTTTGAGAGGTCTGTCTCCTCAGGCAAAGGAAACAAAAGCAAAAATAAACAAAAGGGACCTAATTAAACTTAAAAGCTTTTGCATAGCAAAGGGAACCGTCAACAAAATGAAAAGACAACCTACTGAATATTCACAAATGATATAACCAACAAGGGGTTAATATCCAGTTGTATGTATCCAAGATACATATATATATTTAACATACAACTCAATATCAGAAAAACAACCCAGGGCTTCCCTGGTGGCGCAGTGGTTGAGAATCTGCCTGCCAATGCAGGGGACACGGGTTCGAGCCCTGGTCTGGGAGGATCCCACATGCCGCAGAGCAACTGGGCTCGTGAGCCACAATTACTGAGCCTGCGCGTCTGGAGCCTGTGCTCCGCAACAAGAGAGGCCGCGATAGTGAGAGGCCCACGCACCGCGATGAAGAGTGGCCCCTGCTTGCCACAACTGGAGAAAGCCCTCGCACAGAAACGAAGACCCAACACAGCCATTAAAATAAAAAAATAAAAAAATGTAAAAAACCCAATTAAAAAATAGGCAGAAGACCTCAGTAGGCATTTTTCCAGAGAAGACATACAGATGGCCAACAGGCACATGAAAAGATGCTCAGCATCACTAATCATCAGGGAAATGCAAATCAAAACCACAATGAGATATCACATCGCAGCTGTCAGAATGGCTGTCATCAAAAGGACAAAAATAACAAGTGTTGGCGAGGATGTGGAGGAAAGGGAACCCTCGTATGTTGTTCGTGGGAATGTAAATCGGTGCAGCCACTATGGAGAACAGTATGGAGGGTCCTCAAAAAATTAAAAATAGAACCACCATATGATCCAGCAATTCAAGTTCTGTATATTTTTCCAAAGAAAACAAAAACACTAATTAGAAAAAAATACATGCACTTCAATGTTCATTACAGCATTAATTACAATAGTCAGTATATGGAAGCAACCTAAGTATCTATCGATAGGTGAATGGATAATGAAGATGTGAGATAGATATATATATAGAGAGAGAGAGAGAGACAGAGACAGAGACTATTACTTGGCCATAAAAAAGAATAAAATCTTGTCATTTGCAACAGTATGGATGGACCTAGAGGGTATTATGCTAAGTGAAATAAGTCAAAGAAAGACAAATACCATATGATTTCACTTGTATTTGGAATCTAAAAAACAAAAGAATAAACATAACTAAACAGAAACAGACTCATAGATACAGAGAACAAACAGGTGGTTGCCAGAGAAGAGCGGGATGGTAGGATTGGGGGGGTGAGTGAAGTAGGTGAGGGAGATTAAAAGATACAAAATTCCAGCTGCAAAATAAATGAATCATAGGGATGAAATATACAGCACAGGGAATATAGTCAATAATATTGTAATAACTTTATATAGTGACAGAGTTATCATGGTGGTTATTTTGTAATGTATACAGATATCAAATCACTAGGAACTAACAGAGTGCTGTAGGTCAATTATAATTCAGTTTTTTAAAAAAGAATAAAGTGTACCTGTGTCTGTATCCATGAAAAGATCTAAAATTCTCTAAGTCAAAAATATTTAATACATTTAGAGCATGATACTAGCATAAATGTGAGATCATTTAGCAACTGTCCATTTTAGTGAAAGAAAACATGTATATTACTTAAATACAGCTTATCTCTCAAAGAGAAAAAATCTTGAAATTTATAAGAACTCTGTATTTTTTTCTTTTAAAAGTACACGATATAACTAAGAGATTTTCAAACACAGCCAAAGTTGAATTCCAAGTCAGCAATAATAATGGTAAGAATGACTGTTACTGTTTCCAGTAAGTAAACGGATGAAGAATACTTAAACGTAGTTGGTCTCCATTGCAAACGTGAAGACCCAGGAAAATAGCAGACATTTAACTGATCGTGTATTAGCATCCCGTCATTTCATTTGCAGGTCCTCACACATCCATTCGCTCTGGCTTTCAAATCCACGCTCAACCTGATCCCATCTACCCATCTGCTTACTTTGCATTTTAAAAACTATTTTATGTCAGAAGCAGTTTTGATCTCAATTCAGATGTTCTCTTTGAGGAATCTGTGGACCACTGCACCATGGGTCAGCTTCAGGGGTGGACTTCACCTTGGAGTCCTCATGAGTGGTCATGTCCTGCCCAACTCCAGGAGTCACCACATAGACCAGGGGTCGGCCAACTGCAACCCACAAGCCAAATCCCACCCACCACCCGTTCTTGTAAATAACACTTGATTAGAACACAGCCACTTCCATTCTTTTGTCTATTATTTATGACTCCTCTCGTCCTGCAATGGCAGCGTTGAGCAGCTGCGACCGAGACCATATGGCCCACAAATCACAGAGTATTTATTATCTGACCCTTTACAGCAAAAGTGTGCCAGCCCTTGCGATCAGGCACAGTGTCACAGCAGCCACTCAAGTTGTGCAGCTGTTGTGGACCCAGCCCGTTGGAACAAAGAATCCGCAGGTAGTTAATAGTTGCCCTCACCACTAGTCAAAGTGACTTCCAAGAATTGGATCGAATTTAATCAACACGGATGTACTGACCTAGTGTCTGTTCTGAGATGCAGGTTGGCACTGAACCAAAAGGCAAAATATTTAGCTATAGTTTCATAGGGATTTCAAAGCCATGACTCGAAAAAAATGGTAAGAATGCTAGTCCAAAGGTTTTCATGACCTTGCTTTCTCACTCTGATCCAGAGGACAGAACTTTAATTGCATGAAGGGCTTTGTTTATAGATGCTTATCCACGCTCATCCCTCCATATAAACGTGAGCGAGTGTGTGTGCCAGTGTGTGCACACGTCAGCGTCATGCCGGTCACTCGTGCTCAGCGTCATCAGCAAACGGAAAACAATTGCCTGTAATCCCTCAGGTGTGTAGAGCCAACGCTATACGTGCTCTCACGCTTCAGCTGAGAAAATGAGTATCTTTTTTCCCCCCTTACTTACTACACAGGTGTTAAACAACACGGCCATTAAAACCCTTTAATCTGGCCTTTCCTAGTCGCTCTCCTTCTCTTCTTTCTGTTCCATTTTGCAGTCCAGCGCTAAATCTGCATTCTGACTCTTGGGTTTGCATTTGCGACGCACAGCTCTTGGGTTTGCATTTTGAAAATTCTTTGCCAAATTGCGTTGCCTTCCTGTCTGTCCCCCTCATGGGTGTGTGGGTGAGAATGAGGCTGGAGACTGGTGACAGCCATCCCTTGTACTGTCCAGTCTGGAAAAAAGAAAAGAGCCAGAAAAGCCATGAAGCTTTTATTCTTTTTATTCTTGCTGTTTCCTGACAAGTCAATTTGAAGCCCAGCTGTCCCGCTCACCATCTTGCGTGTCCTGTCTTTTCTTTATCAGACACTCTCCGAAGGTAATCAAGGCCGCATCTCAGGTTCTGAACAGCATGTGGCAGTACCGAGATCTGAGGAGTCTCTACAAAAAGGTAAGGCTTGCTTTACCTTCTTGGCTCGTTAGCTGCACACAGGCCCTGAGCCCAAAGACACAATATTTGGTCCTAACGAGATGTGTCATAGATATGAAGGGACCTCGTCTGAGAGTCTGAGCAATTGAAACACAGCTGAAACAAGAGATCAATGAAGAAGCAAAAGAAAAGGGTCACTAAGTGTCCCCTGAATATATACTAAGATTCATGAACTTTCTGGATTGGACAGACCTATAGCCATAGAGAAAATAAGCTTGTTTTTCTGAGCTTCTATATTGTATAATAGACTAAAAAGTAATGAACAGAGGGAATATGCCAAAAAAAAAAAAAAAAAGCAGCAACAAGCATCAATAAATAATGTAGTAATAGTAGAGAGGAGACAGAAAAAAATGTAAAAAGCAGTTCAGGAGGTTGAGAAGAATTGCAGCCCAGGAACATTGAGTAGAGACCCGACAGCCTGCCCCGTGTTCCTAGCCTGAGACCCTGACCTAGTTACTGATCAGGTTGAAGGGCTGATGATCCTAATGACAGCCGTAGATCATAGCAAGAGGCTGGGCATTCGTTCAGTAGACTCTCCCCAGACCGGCAGGAATTTATATCATACATTTCAAAGGAGACTTCATCCCCAAAATGGTTTAAAAATAAACCTTAAGAGAAAAAGGTCACATCTAGAAATTTTAATTCTACACCTCCTTCCCAAATGCTGCTAAACAAAAGATGCATACTTTTCTTTTTTGCTTGGGAGGGGAGAGAGTCCTTTAACAACATCTCCCAGAAGTTGTCGTTTTGTTGTTACCAGACCAGCAAATGTGAGTCGTTTAAATGATCGAAGATCCCAGGATAGATTTGAGTTAACAAACGGTGCAGAGAACACCACTGACAGATTGGCAGGGAGAATAGCCTAGGCATTGATCTCCGTAGGATTTCAGAAAACGTGAACAGGGCTTCCATCAACAGCTGCCCAAAGCACCTCCTTGCAGCCCCTGGCAGCCTGCATGGAGGAGGAGGGGGAGCCGGAAGTCATTGCCACCTTGGTCCCCCGCCTCCCAGTCTTGGGATCGGGAGGTGGGGTCACAGCAAGAGGCTCACATCAGAGGGGGCAAGACCCATCTTGCCAGAGGGAAAATTTGTCATTTTCTAAGCCAGTGGGAAAAAGTAAATATTTAACACTGGTCCTACTAAGTTAGTCTATTTCTAGATTTCCCCGAGGTCTTTCTGTTTCCCGTAAGCATTCATTACTTTGTACTTTAAAGTTTAGCCCATATATTTCAAAATTCTCTTTCAAGATTTTTCTGTTCCTTAAGAGGAAGTATGTTTAGGCTGAAACATTGCAAAATTAAGGGTTAGGGGAGTGTTCTGGATTAATTATATCCTTTCCTACGTATCTTGCCGTTCATCGAAAGTGTTTTGGGTTCCATTCTGTTTGAAATGCACATCCCAGCATCCCTACGTGGTTCCTTCCGGGACTCTTCCAGGAGACAAATGAATTCTCTCCCAGGACAGGATCCTTCAGCTAAACAGGCAGCCAGACATGAAGAACACGCTATAAATTAGAAAAGAGCTGGTCGTTCTGAATCGGTGGCTCCAGAAGTTCAATGAAATATTACTGCCTCAAATAAACTCCACTTTCCCTCGGATCCCGAACATCTCTTTGCTGAAATGCACCTTCTCATACTTCTGTGCATTGAAGGGAAACGGCTTTTAGAGACTCTACAAGTTATTTGTTGAATAGTAGTATGAGTTTTCCATCTTAGTTTTTTTCTGTGTTGGTAGTAGGGTTCAGAAAGTGTAATTGTCTCTCTCCGTGAAAAAAAAAAAAAGAATGTGTTGACAGAAATTTAATGGAGCTAAAACTGAAGAGCTAAAGAGGGTTTAAAATGTGGTTCATATGAGGAGACTCAAGAAAGATGGGCTGGAGAAGCTGATGGTGATGTTTTTCATTGACCCAGGATTTGAAAATATTGAGAAAGAGTTTTTTTTTTTCTTTTTTTTTTTTTGGTTGTATTGGGTTGCTGTGCGTGGGCTTTCTCTAGTTGCGGCGAGCAGTGGCTACTCTACATTGCGGTGTGTGGGCTTCTCATTGCAGAGCACGGGCTCTAGGTGCGCGGGCTTCAGTAGTTGCAGCATGTGGGCTCAGTAATTGCAGCACCCGGGCTTCAGTAGTTGTGGCTCACGGGCTCTGGAGCGCAGGCTCAGTAGTCACGGCACACAGGCTTAGTTGCTCTGCGGCATGTGGGATCTTCCCGGACCTGGACTCGAACCTGTGTCCCCTGCATTGGCAGGCTGATTCTTAACCACTGTGCCACCAGGGAAGTCCCAAGAGATGTTCTTAATAACTTCCATATTATGCAGTCGTGATATGGAATGAGGACTTTGTGCTCAGTATAAGTGCTGCTAATAACAAAGCTCAAAATGCACAGAAGCTTTTCTTTTTTGAAAGGTCCTTTGGTGAGAAAACCCAAATTCATTCATCCTTATGAATTGTTTTTAATCAGTAGGACAGTAGATTTCCATTTTGTTCTTCATTGACAATTAATATATCATTTTAAAAATGCCTGATCCATGTCTTTTAATTATCCATGCTTCAAATCTATTTACTAAACACCTAGTATAGGCTTAGAAAAGGAAGAATTCCAAAGAAAACATGACACGTAGAGCAGCTACTGTGGATAAAAATGAAATGTGGAACAACGATCGGCAACTACATTAGATTCAGAGTTACGTACCACAGGTTTACTGGATAAATTAAGAGAAGGAAAATTATAGAGCAAAACCTTGAATCTGTAGAGTGTGCATAAGTTAGGAGGTAAGAGGAAAGGGCATTATGTCTAAGAGGAAAAACATGAGTAGAGAGATGGAAATTGAAATAAAAATGGCATATCTATGAGACAGAATTAAAGGTCCATCTGGCACTGGCTTATTTCCTCCTAGGACACAAGCACAGAGGCCACAATCACAATTCATTAGCTCAGCTACTTTATTTTACTTAGAAATCCATTTAATACATCAGAATATTCTTTTGGCTGGGAGTGCTGACCAAATTATGTTGGATTCCTGATACATTGTGAGCCAAAACATTTGCATTATCCAAATCTTCAACTTCAGTGAGGCCTGGACTTCTGATTTTCTCCCCTAAGGGAAAATAAATAACTGAAGAAGAATGTTATCACCAGCAGGCTAAATAATGCATCACGTTTTTGTATTTTTTTTTAAACCAATCCTTAAGATTAGATAACCACAGAGAGAACTTTAAAATGTCTTTATCATCTGTATTTTTGCAGAGGATGTTTTCTAAAGGAAAAGAAGATGAGCCTTGGAACAGACTTGATAAAGGGATAAAAGAAAAGCAGGACATCAAAAGTTCTTGACTTTTTTGAACATTGGTACTTTAAAAAAACGAGGTCACTGACATAGTAGAGTGATTATGTTTGACTATGGTATGGTCTGTTGGGACAACTCGTTTTGCAAGGAGATAAATTTGCTGGGGGTGTGTATGTACAATTATTATAGAAATCATCTCTTACAAACCCTTATATAATACCTTAATCCTATGTACATCTCCAAAAAATCGTGTTTGGTTAGGGCCCAGGCTAAGCCACTCTAACAGAGAGACTCAAAAATACAGAAGCTCCAGCTAAGCAGGTCTCTCTTTCCCTCTCATGGAACTGTAGCTGGTTAGGCAGGTGGTCCAGGGTCAGCAGGTAACCCTGGGACCCGTCTTGTTACTCTGCCTTGTACTAGGGTGTCATCCTTGCCTGTGTGGACAAAGCTCCCTAGCTTAGCTCGTCCCCTCTCATTCCAGCCCATAGGAAGAGAGAGAGGACGAGTGAGGGCAAGTCACGCTCTTCTTTTTTTTTTTAATTAATTAATTAATTAATTTATTTATTTTTGGCTGTATTGGGTCTTCGTTTCTGTGCGAGGGCTTTCTCCAGTTGCGGCGAGCGGGGGCCACTCTTCATCCTGGTGCGCGGGCCTCTCACTGTCGCGGCCTCTCCCGTTGTGGAGCACAGGCTCCAGACGCACAGGCTCAGTAATTGTGGCGCGCAGGCTCAGTAGTTGTGGCTCACAGGCCCAGTTGCTCCGCAGCATGTGGGATCTTCCCAGACCAGGGCTCGAACCCGTGTCCCCTGCATTGGCAGGCAGATTCTCAACCACTGCGCCACCAGGGAAGCCCAAGTCATGCTCTCTGAAGCAAGCAGCAAACTCCTGCTCTCCTCCCAGGAGCAAGAACTCAGTCATGTGGCCACGGCCAGGTACCCAGCTGTGAGGGAGGACAGGAAAAGTGGGACGCCGTGACACCTGCTAAAACTTGGTAGCAGGAGGAAAGGAGTTATTTTACTAAAAGAAGAAAGGCAGTATCAGCTCCAGTAGTCATTTGCTTTTGTTCAAGTATCTTAAATATTCATTGTAATCACTACCTCATGGGGCATTTTATTCCATTTCAGGGTGACCATGATTTTTCAGAACTTCTTACGTTAAGCAAAAATCTCCCTACCTGCAACATCTGCCCTCCAACCGCATACTAAAAAGTCTAATTTCTCTTCTCTATGATAGCCTTCCTGTGTTTGAAGCTAACCAACTCTGTACAAGGCCATCCCTTCTCAGTTGTAGGGATAGCAACATTTATTATTATTACAACTGTTGACTGAGAAAAAAATGCACAACCTGAAAGTAAAAAGTTATGTTTTATTTGGTGTACAAAACTGAGGACTTAAGCCTGGGACCCAGCATCTCAGATCACTCTGAGGGACCGCTCCAAAGAGGTAAGAGGGGGAGCCAGGATACACAGGAGTTTCTGCAACAAAGACCAGGTGGTCGGAATATCAAACGATGACTGTTAATTAAAGAAAACCAGACATCTCAAGTTAAGGAGCTTAGTGCTTTTCTGTGTATGGGAAGATGCAAGAGTCTGGGCTCACTGAAATCTTTGATTTGCACCTCAGCTCTCTGGGGCCAGTATCCTGTGCTTTCCCATCCTGAGCGTCCTCAGGGGGCACCGTCAGGGGGTGGCTGCCGTGGCTGACTGCTAGATGGGGGGCATCTTGCCTCCACCCTGGGTTCCCTCGGGGCTCACCGTCAGGGCGGCTGTGATGCGATGGCTGGATGGCTGCAGCATCCTTTGCTTACCGATATGGCAGCAATATTTTTCACTCACACAATTCATGCTCAGTTGTAATATATCAACGTTTCCGCGACCTTCACCACTGCTGTCACTTTTTTCCACGTGCGTGCAAGTTTATCAGCATCCCTTTTGTATTGTAGCACCCCGAAATGAATATATTCTTCCAAGTTTATTTGCAGGAGAAGAAAGAGAATAATGAGACTATACTTCCCTGGTGCTGGGCACTGAACTTCAACTAATGAAGCCTGGGAGTGTATTAGTTCCTGGGGGGCTCATTGTACCAGCTGGTGAAGTACACAGAGCACAGGACTTAGAATCAAACAGCCAGAGGTTAAAGGCACAGCCCTGCCACTTACTAGCAGCATGGCCTTGGGCAAGTTATGTGAGCCTCTCTGCCCATCGGTGCAGCAGCTGAGTTCGGGCAGTCCTGTGGCCCACTCCTCAGACGGACAGGGAGAATTCACTGGGCCTCACAGTCGGGGCTCAGCGATGCACTGGTGTTGTTTAGTATCCAGCTATGTGAACCTGGTGGGCAGGTTCCTGACACAGAGTCTCCAAAAAAGTAAATAATCTCTAAAAATGGTCTAAAATGGACCTCCGTGATGCCTTCCTTCTGCTTTATGTATCAGAGCCTGGAACTTTCCTCAACCCTTGCATCCGAGAACCTTCACATCTTTTCATGGAGACTGCGGGCATCTTCCCATTGGTCCCATTCCCGTCCCTTGCTTTCCTCATCCGTGAAGTAAACGCCATACACCTGCCTGGCCACACCGCTGATGACCTCAAAGGGGATAGCGGTCATCTCAGAGCTTTGTCAGCTGGAGAGTCACATACCAGTGGGAGTTAACCGCTGTGAATCCTAGAACAGTTTTCATGCCGTTTGGCTGACAAATGCTCTGTGCCGTCCTGTCCACAGGCAGCTGGACATTTGGATCCTAGTATTTCATTTTATCATCGTCATCGTTGTTCACCTCCACCTGCATTTTCACGATTCCCTTTCTTTGTTCGTCTTCCCTCTTTCCAGCCCCTCGATGCCTAATCCAGGGCCCCCTTCCCACGGTCTTTCTCCTAAGCAGCTGTGCCAGCCAACGATACTGGCAATGTCTGCACAGCCCCAAAGGGAAGACGCTTGCGTGGTGGGGTGTAGGTAAACCAAACTACACACGTAGGGTTTTGTAGGAAGCCCAGTAGTGACGGTGAAAGTTGTCAGGGTTTTAGAGGTAGCTGGAACGCTTTTATTCCATTTTAGTGCGGAGTTTGTGTACGTGGCAGGCCGAGCATGCTGAAGACAGGCTCGCTGGATTGAGGGTGGTGCAGAGGGTTGGAATGAGAAGGGGTGAGGTCAGGCCCAGGCTTAGGAGACAGCATGCCGTGTCCCTCCGAGAAGAGGCCCTGCCGTGACCCTGTACGTTGATAGTTTGAAAATGTGATAAATGGCGTCACTCGCAGAAAGTCTCCCGACTCCCCGTGACACCATCGTCCCCTGAGTTGCCTCAGGCTCTCTGGTTGTCCCTCCTCCATCCTTTATGGGCTTGTCTTCCTGTTCATTCCCTAAATGTTGGTGTCGCTCAGGGCTCTGTGTTTAGATCTTTCTCATCTCGCACACGGCCTCTTGCTGGGTGTCTGGAGCCCTTCCCTGGGTTCAGTTACCAGCCACGTGTAGCGGTCTCCCGCCTCTCTTTCTCCAGGCCCGGCCTCTCCATATATCTAGCCATCCGCTAGATGACCTACTCAGATGCCTGCAGCGCCTCACACGAGCCCACTGTTCCTGGATCCAGCTCCTCTCCCTGCGTTCTCTGATCACAGCCCTCCACCCATCACCCTAGCCAGGACCCAGGAACCACCACTGGCTCTTTCCTCTCCTTCACACATCTGCGTCAAACCCACCAGAAAACCCCAGTCTTCTGTCTCCATCCATCTCTCTCCACGGTCATGGCCATGAAAAGCTGCTTCCGTCTTCTGGATCATCAACCCCCATCCTAACTGGTCTCCACGCCTTCTGGCTCCCTCCACTCCTGTCTGTTCTCCAAAGGGCAGCCGGGGTGAACTTCCTAAAAAGCACATCTGATTAAATTACTACTGCACCTCTCAGTGGCTCCCACCGCCCGCAGGAAGAAATCCAGACATCATCGTGCAGCCCGTGAGACCTTTCAGGTGCAGCCGCAGCCTAGCTCTCCATTTAATTCCTGGCTCTGCCTGCCCTCAGCCGCCAGCTGTACCTAACTTCCGTGCTCCCAGTTCCCTCTCCCTCCTTCTCTCCCACCCTGTGGAGCCTTTGCAAACATCTGTACCCCACCTTCCACCCTACCCGCCTCCCTGAATATTCTTTTTAATATCACCTCCCCTGAAAATCAGTTTTCCGACCTCTTCACCACATCTGAATTAAGATTATTCCATCTGAAATAATTGTAGAGCAGATTAATTTAGCTGAATGATAACTGAATCACTTTGCTGTACACTGGAAATGAACACAACATTGTAAATCAACAATACTTCAATTAAAAAAAATATTCAATTCAAACTTTTAAAGAATGACTTGTAAGCATCATAAAGAGCGTGAACTTAGAGCTAAAAATTGTGCAACATAATGGTGCTATAATATTTAATAACTAGATGAGATTTATTTGTACTTTTATAGAAAAAACAATTTTCCTCCTTGGTTCAGATATTAATTTGGGGAGGATGTGTATTACAAACTTACACTACAAGTCATTTCTTCATAGAAATTGCAGTGAGACTTGCCCCCAACTGTAGCATAATTAATGTCAACTCCTAATGAACGGAATTCTGAATGGATACCTTAAATGTATATTATGCAAAATGAACAAATGCTCCCTGAAAAAGACTGTGTGACTATGTGCTCGTAAACAAGAATGAAGTAAATGAAATAAGTTAAATGAAGCATGTCTACATCTTTGGCAAAAATAATGTAGATGGTTTAACTTTTTTAAAAATTGCAGTTTAGGGACTTCCCTGGTGGCACAGGGGTTAAGAATCCGCCTGCCAATGCAGGGGACACGGGTCCGAGCCCTGGTCCGGGAAGATCCCACATGCCGCGGAGCAACTAAGCCCATGCGCCACAACTACTGAGCCTGCGCTCTAGAACCCACAAGCCACAACTGCTGAGCCCATGTGCCACAACTAATGAAACCCATGCACCTAGAGCCCGTGCTCCACAACAAGAGAAGCCACTGCAATGAGAAGCCTGCACACCGCAATGAAGACCCAACGCAGCCAAAAATAAATAAATAAAATAAATAAATTTATAAAAAAAAAATTGCAGGGCTTCCCTGGTGGCGCGGTGGTTGAGAATCTGCCTGCCAATGCAGGGGACACGGGTTCGAGCCCTGGTCTGGGAGGATCCCACATGCCGCGGAGCGACTGGGCCCGTGAGCCACAATTACTGAGCCTGCGCGTCTGGAGCCTGTGCTCCGCAGCAAGAGAGGCCGCCATAGTGAGAGGCCCGCGCACCGCGATGAGGAGTGGCCCCCACTTGCCGCAACTGGAGAAAGCCCTCGCGCAGAAACGAGGACCCAACACAGCCAAAAATAAATAAATAAATAAATAAAATAGTAAAAAAAAAAAAAACAAAACTTATGTCCTCGCAAAAAAAAAAAAAAAAAAAAGAAAAAAAAACCCAATCCCCCGCAACTGTATGTGAATTTAAAAAAAAAAAAAAAAAAAAAATTGCAGTTCATACTTACTTTGATTTCTCTGTTTCTGCAAACTTCTAAATTTCCCTCTTGGCTACCAGTGTCCGTGAAGGTTGTCAATGCAGCCATCAGCTTAATGACAAGAAAAAATGACGTTTATCTCATTCCCAGCCAGTACAGATCACTGCCGGTGTTCCTGAGACGTTAGGTCCAAGACCAATATAGTGGGGCTTCCTAAACACAAATTCCATTAACAGGCTTTGGTTTTAAAATTGGTGTGGCCCATTTTGCTTTCAAATGTTATTTACATAGCAGTCACTTAAAATGTAAGCTTGTTTATCACTTAAACAAGATCTTCACATTTGCTCTCATGTTGGGGCAAAATAACCTCTTATTAAAGAATTACAGCCAGCATGCCTGAATGTTGCACTGGATGGTGGTTAATTCCTACCTGGTCATGGTCGGCTCCTAGGTCAAGGTGCCAGCCAGGAGGTCCCCTGCCAACGCCCATGACATCTGCCTTATGTAGGACATGCTCCTAGAGTCCCAGGGTGAACATGCCAGCCCAGCACAGCAGCTTTTTGTCCTTTCCCGGCTCCCATCTGCACCTTCAGACAAGCACTGGTCTCTGGGTCTCAATGGGACTCAGCGGGTGAGGCCCCTCTGCCCCAGCAAAGACCCTTGGGAACTCCAGGCCACCCTAGAAGGTTCTGAGAAAAGCCACAATAGCAACATGGAGTCATCCCAAGCCATCCTGTGTGATACCACGGGAACCCTTCTCAGGGTGACGGATCTACGGGAAGTCGTGGAGCTCCAGGTACAATGAATCTGCTCTGTCCTGAGGCACAGACGTGTCCTGAGATGGAGTGAAGAAGTAGCAGGAAGCCTCGGGGCATCACGGTGAGAATGCCTCTGAGCATTGGGTACCAGAAGACGGTGATGTTAACTGAGGGGGCACCACCTCTGTTCTACTGTCTTGCTTCTCCATGGGCTGCTCGCCAAGAAAACACGCTGAGCCTTTAAAACAGACCCTGTAAAGTCATCATGGAAAGGGACAGGGCAGTCCCTATTGTCAAGTAGACAATTTGTCCAGTGTTCGGCTTACAATGCTGAGGCTCATTATTTCGCTCTAAGTATCTCAGAGGGCTTCAGAGACAACAGCATCTACTCAAACACTCTCTGAGCAAATTAAAATCCTGCGTTCGTAAATGCAGGGATCAAATCAAAGACAAATCAAAGGTCAGAATCCAACCTGTTGACAATCACCAGGGTTCGAAACCAGACTCATTTTACCCCCACTAATAGTCGTGTCCCCGTGTTTCTACAGTTGTGTTCCTGTAGGGCACCCCATCCCCCTACCCACCACGTGAAACGTTGGGATCTTGCACAATGAGCTTGTCTCAGAGAATGCCCAACCACGTGTGCTTGAAATGGAAAAAGGTGGTGTTTCTGCGGATAGCGATATTGTATTCACTGTTGCCATTTGGATGAGAGAAACAAAGCATAAAACTAATCTTTAAAGATAGACTCTCAGGTTGCAGGTACCATTCAGCCAGTGAGTAATGAGCTTTGATGGGAGTGGAGTCATGCCCTTCACGGCCTGAATCGCACAGGACTCTCTTTTCTTACTGCCATGGGATTCATTTCATTGGCCCTTGCCACCACTGCACTCACAAAACAAGAAATCAATAAGTAATTATGGATAGGGAAGGGCGTGCCTGCAGATTTCCTCAAATGTCCAAACTACAGTGGATGAGAGAGTGGACACAGCGCTCCGTGTTGTCTTTCGCAGCTTCCAGGAGACTGACCTCTGTACCTAGATGAGCCAGTGGTCCTGATCCCTGCGAACTGAAGTCACATTTCATGCTTCACATCCCTCATCACCCTCACCTGCTGGATATTTAAAAATCAGTACCAGATTTCAGCGAGAACTAGAAAGATATTTTGAAATACTGTCAAGGAAATAAACACAACATGATCAAAATTCAAAATTTTGATCTTTAAGCTTTGCAGCAAGAAGAGCAAGAAATACTTTGATACTCGCTTTAGCATGTTGCCATTTTGAAAATTAAGAGATTTTTACTTGGGGAGTATCTAAGATGGTGATAGAAAGGTGGTAAATCCTCTATAGAAATAAATTAAACGACTGAATGTAGAGCTGTCATTTTAGCAAGGAAATTGCCTACCAGGAATTTATTAATCTTTCTACTGTGCTGGAAAATTCTTCACCAAGAGATGACCGGAAGGACGTGAAGACTTTTGGCCAGACTCTTAAACAACCTGAGTGCAGTGTCCTCAAGACTCAAAATTGTAGCTCCTTGAGTTCTTTCTTTTCTAAATCACTGCGTGTCAAGCTGGGGTAAGAAACAAAAAGGCTGAGGTTAAACTCAGCTATAACACACATTCGCGTGTTGATTTTTTTGTATTGACAAATAAGGTGCTCCTTCATGAGGTCCCCTAACCTCTCGGAGACAATTCGCAGACACTAATCATATGATATCTGTCCAAAAACAAAGGCGCAAATGGGAACAGAAGCAAAAATCAATTGTGCAAAAGTGGAAATCGATGCACATGGCAGTTTCTAAACAAGAAGTGAGTAGTTAGAGCTGTTGTGGGACTGGACCTCCAAGTTGGGGAAAATCCTCCTGAGCGGTGTCCAAGCTGAATGTTTCCTTCCTGCCTCTGCTCTGCCAGGTGGCTTTACTGTAACATTTTAAATCAGAACCTTCGAAAATACCCCAGAGACAAAAGGCAGAGGAAAAGGATTGAATCAGGAACTAGAAAACTCACTAAGCTTTTTTTTTTTTCTTGGAAGTGTAATCGATTTACAATGTCGTGTTAGTTTCAGGTGTACAGCAGGGTGATTCACTTATACATATATATACAGTTATATATGTATATGTATGTATACATACACATACATACATATATATGTACATGTATGTATATTCTTGTTCAGATTCTTTTCCATTATAGGTTATTACAAGATATTAAATGTAGTTCCCTATGCTGTACAGTAGGACCTTACCTTGTTGTTTATCTCTTTTATATATATTAGTGTGTATCTGTTAATCCCAAACTCCTAATTTATACACCCCCCTTTCCCCTTTGGTAACCATAGTTTGTTTTCTATGTCTGTGAGTCTATTTCTGTTTTGTAAATAAGTTCATTTGCATCATGTATTTAAATTCTACATATAAGTGATATCAGATGATATTTGTCTTTTTCTGACTTAACTTCACTTAGTATGATCATCTCTAAGTCCATCCATGTTGCTGCAAATGGCATTATTTCATTCTTTTTTATGGCTGGGTAATATTCCATTGTATATATGTACCACATCTTCTTTATCCATTCACCTGTTGATGGGAGAGGACAGGTCTATCATCTATCATCTATCATCTATCCTTTAGGTTGCTTCCATGTCTTGGCTACTGTAAACGGTGGCACTGTGAACATTGGGGTGCATATCTCTTTTCAAATTAGAAAAAAACTCACTAAGTTTCATGTAAATCTACCACCATTCTTGTTATTTACTTTGGGCAGTTCATTCAAACTCACCCCACCTTTTCAGTGGATCCCAGTAGATGGGATGAACTGCGTCTAAGAGAGCCTTAATTTGACTGGGGAGAAAGAACATGATCAATTTCTTCTCTCTTCCTACCTCCATCTGCCCCCCGCCCTCTCAGAAGCTGTTCCTTCCTGTGTCCCAATGCCCCCTACCCGCCCCCCCATCAGGCTCTGGCAGGGGAGGGGGATGAGCAGAGAGGAGAGAGAGCCCGGCCCATGCGGTTGTAGCCTGGCATTGGTATCGCGCCTAGGACAGATGCCCACGCGCTGGCTCCTTCTCTCGTGGGGGCAGTGGTGTGGTTTGCTCGCCGGTACCAGCCTCCACCTGAGGACTCCTGGCCTGGACCTGGCGCCTCCAGCTAAGTGCCCCGCACTCTCCATCCGCCTCAGGCTTCTGCTTCTCCACTGCACATAGACCAGAGCGGATACAGATTTTGCGCCCTGGAGCTTAGGTAGTTTGGGTAATCCTGTTTAAGAAGAATATACTCTATGAATATAAAATTTCCTACAGGCCTTGGAGGGGGTCATGCAGTGGACAGGCCTGAGACCTAAGCTTCTTAAGCTCCATGGTCGCTCCACCTCTGGCACTGAGTCTGTGCATCACCCTGATAACGGTACTGCAGACGCCGGTCCCTGCAACGCCCATACTCCAGAGAGCCTGTGGTCAGGCGGAATAAGGAGTTCACTTCCCGGGCTTCAGGAGAGGAAGGATGGGGAATGCCCAGCCCACTGACTGCCTCCGAGGAAGCCCTCCCCACTGGCATTCTCCACCCGCCAGTGAATTCTCAGCCTAATCTTATCTAATCTGGAGATGGAGCGTGTCTTAATGCTGCAGAACCTTACTTTGTTCTCCACTTTCACAACTATGAATGGATGATCTAGTTCTTTACTTTGAGGATATATCTGGAGCAATGGGGCATCTGGTATTCACTGCTTTGGGACCTTAGCCGAAACACAGACAATGGAAGAAAATTATATTCACATCCTGTCGCAGAACCTTGTTGCAGGTATTTAATCATCTTAAGTTGTCCACAAGTCTGATCAGTTGTGTCTAGCACGCCCCAAATAAACATGGCTTTAAAACAAATTAATTGCTCTCTGTTAGTTTCCTATTGCTGCATTAACAGATTAGAGCAAACTTAGTGGCTTCAAGAAACACAAATTCATGATCCTACAGTTCTCGAGGTCAGAAGTGCAAACTGGGGGTTTCACTGGGCTGAAATCAAAGTGTTGGTCCTGGATGCACCCCTTCCTGAAGCTGTCTAGAGAATCCATTTCCTTTTCCAGCTTCTGGAGGCTGCCACTCTCCTTGGCCAGTGGCCCCTTCCTCCATTTTCTAAGCCATCAGCATAGCTTCTTTGATTTTCTTTCTCTGCTTCTGTGGTCACATCACCTTCTCTAAATGCCACCCTCTTGCATCTCTCTTTAAGGACCCTTGTGATTGCACTGGGCCCACTCAGATAATTCGGAGTAATCTCCCTCTTTCAATATCTTTAACTTAATCACACCTGCAGAGTCCCTTTGCTACGTAAGGTAGCCTATCACAGGTTCTAGGTAACTAGGACATGGATATCTTTGGGGGGGCACATTATTTAGCAGGATCTCCATCACATGGCCATAAAAACTGCAAGGCAGGCTGGGACATGTGGTCCAGGTGTGTGTCTAGGAAGAAAAGGAAATGGATTTGTAGCAGTTCTGGCCACATCCTCCTCCCTTTCACGATCTCCTCCCGGGCTTCTCCACTGCCGCTCTCCCCTGGGTGTTCTCTGAACTTGCAAGCCTCCATCTCAGTCTTTTTTGCAGACTCCTGGTCTTCCCTGAGGCATCTTTGCTTTTCATCCTATTCCGTCTAGTGGAGATGATCTCATCTGGCCCATGGTTGTTTTCTTGTTTGTTTGTTTGTTTGTTTTAAATAAATTTATTTATGTGTTTATTTAATTTTGGCTGCATTGGGTCTTCGTTGCCACGTGGGCTTTCTTTAGTTGTGGCGAGTGGGGGCTACTCTTCGTTGTGGTGTGCAGGCCTCTCATTGCCGTGGCTTCTCTTGTTGCGGAGCATGGGCTCTAGGCTCACGGGCTTCAGTAGTTGTGGCACGTGGGCTCAGTGGTTGTGGCTCACAGGCTCTAGAGCGCAGTCTCAGTAGTTGTGGAACACGGGCTTAGTTGCTCCACGGCATGTGGGATCTTCCTGGACCAGGGCTCGAACCTGTGTCCCCTGCATTGGCAGGCAGATTCTTAACCACTGTGCCACCGGGGAAGCCCCTGGCCCATGGTTTTAAAATACATTTGAAGGCCAATGGCATCCACATTTATTTCTCTGTGTGGTCCTCACTCCTGAACTCTAAGCTTACAGATACACAACAACCCACGTGACATCTCCACTGAACTAGCTCACAAGCTCTAACCTTCCACACATCTAACACGTACCTCTCAATATCTTCCCCAAATCTATTCTTCCTCCATTGTTGCCCATCTCTATAAAGAGCACCTAACCCACCTGGTTGTTCTTTCCAGAATTCCAGGAGTTATTTAATACCTCCTTTTTCCTTATCTCACTACATTTGGCACCAAGCCCTGCTGATTCTATTCTCTGAATATCTCTCAAGTCCAGCTACCTCTCCCATCTTTATTTTCACATCATCTGTCCCTAGGCCTGATGAGATTGCTGCCTGCTTGGTTTCGTGGAATCTCCTTCACCATCTTCAATCTCTTTTCCCTTAAAAATTCAGAATACACTCTTATAAATCCAAACCTGACCCAGTCAGTCTCCTGATTAAAACTTCTCTGTGGCTTCCAGTTTCTCTCACTTTCCTACCCTTCTCTCCAAGCTCACCTTCCTCAACCTCAGTGCCTTTGCACTGCATGGGCGAAGGTTCATTCCTCAGCCAAGAACGCCCTCCCTCCTCTCCCACCAAGCCTGGCTATTTCAATCTCAGTTTGTCTCTTCCTCAAGGTAACCTCTCTCTCCAACTCTCCAAGGCTAGTAAAGATCCCTCATAATAACCTGTGCCTTTTTCTTCCTGGCTCTTTCAGAAATGCAATGTGATATAATCCTATTTTAAACGTCCGTCTCCCCTTTATCTTCCCCTCAGGAGCCATGCCTACCTCTGTCTGTTCTTGCCCCTGTACCCAGCACAGTGCTAGGTACTTATTAATGTTTATTAAACAAATCCAACCATGTAGCTACCCCAGAGTTTAAGATCAGCAGAGGGCTCATTCCATGACTCCGCTTCCATTTCCATGGTTTAAGGCATTCTGAAGCAGTGTGGAATGTGCAGACATTGAGGTTGGGACCCAGGGTGAGCTTTGAACTTGTTGGCCGCTGATGAGTATAGATGCAAAATACCTGGCTTTCCAAATGTCAGAATGACTTTGCTGCTAGAAGCCAGACATTTGGATTTGTCAACCTGAAGATGGGACTTTGTTCAGTTTCACCCCAAATGTAACTTTGCAGCACTAGTTGGAACACAAAGGCCATTGTTCAAGATCATCCACATCAGATCTTTGTTTTAAGGCCTCCAAAGTGATGCCAGGGAAACAAAAGGCCTGAGCTGCTCTTATTTCAATTTGCCAGGTGGTTTTCTGCATTCCGTTTGGCACCAGTTAACTACTGGTAGTTAACCATGATATACTTTCTTCCACCAAATTGTATCAATTTCTTTCCAACTTGTCAAATCTTCTCAGTAATATTGGTTCTTTAGAATTAGTTCAATGGTAATAAATGGAATTCCTAAAATGGATTTACTCAGTATTTGCTTTTAAAAGATGGTACATACTGCAGAAGACTCTTATCCTTAGGTATCCTATACCTTTAAGTAGCCAAATCAATTTAATTAAATTTCATTAGAAGCACCAGAGCTGAAACAAACTAATGAAAGTAACCGGGTATGTCAGGTGGTATTTACTTCTGCAGATACTTCCTTTTGGCCCTTAAGATTTAGTTTAAATATTTAACTCTAATAGCTTTTGGAATTGTTGAGGGAATTAGTTTTAATGAATCTTTTAACAAACAGTTTACCTTAAAAATAGATGGAAGCTTGTTTTATTATAGCCAGGAGGAGCTGTGGTTTCATCGACAGGCAAAATCTGGCTTGGTCTTCAATCACACAGACTCTGAATATTCTATTTCCATGTTTTTCTCTATAATACCTTTTATTGAAGTAAGGAGGATGTGTGTATAACTACCGCTAATTTGGAATCTTTTCTTTCTCTTCATGTGATTACATCAATAGGTTTATTCCACTTAAAAAATGACTGGAAAACTGGCACAATTTTGAGCAATCAAGTTTTTCTTAAGTGAGCAGTATCTCAGCTGGTTACCTTTTTCAGCGGATGGCAACAACTCAGGTTTTAACTTTCATTTGAAAAATAGGTTCCTGATGAAGTGATTGAAGTATAAGCTGTAAGTGTTCTGGGTTGAATGAGTGGACGAACTTGGTTTGCTTAAAGCCCCAAGGATTTTCAGCACACTTTCTTTATATCTCAAGTCATCATAGCAAATTAGAATTGACAAGCTCTATGGGCCGAGAGACTTCAAGGACAGCTAACACAAAAAGCTTGTATTTGTTACTTCAGAACTAAAGAGTCTCTGTATGCCCCCTGAGGAATCCTTGTTTAGATGCCAGCTAAATCTTATCAAATTAAGGAAGCTCCAGAGTTGTTTTCAAAGAGAGGAAAAACATATACTGGCGTAACAGTGTCTTAGTATCTATTTCGGGGGCCAATTAATATCCTCAGTGGAAAGAACAACTATTCTCCATTTTCAAGGTTAATTATTTTCTGAAGCTTTTGTCCAAGTCAGAGATGTCACTTATCACTAGAAAAGATTTGTTACATCTAAATTCTTAGAAGATAAAACTTTCAAAACTCACTTTGAAAACAGAACTGCTAATGGGAACCTCCCCGTTTAACTTATCCATCACAGCTATAGATATTCACTAACTTTGTCACTTTCCACCCCACCATTGTCTAGTCACTGAAGGGCGCCTCTTCCAGAGGTCAGAGATCATAACATAAGTAATGTGAAATCCCATGCCCTGTTTGTTTGGTTTTTTAAAAATTTTTATTGGTGCATAGTTGATTTAAAATGTTGCATTAGTTTCTGCTGTACAGCAGGGTGAATCAGTTATACGTATACATATATCCACCCATGCCCTGTTAATCTCATCGCCTGAAGCACGTTGATGAAGATTTGGTATTTAACCCCTTTTCTGTAACCTCCCTCATCAGCAGATTCTCCGAACAGCCCTTGAGGTATTCACTCTTCCTCTCCACTTCCGGCCTAAGCTCTTTGTTACACAGATTGAACAAGTTCTCTCCCTAATCTCTTTTCCCTCCTGGTCCAGCTGGCAGTGTCCTCCATTCCTTCTCTGATCCAGCGCTAGGGGCGGGGCCCGCTGCCCTGCACCGCTGGCAGTGACAGGATGCTCTTTGGCGGTCAGGGAGGAGAAGGTCTGGGAACACTCCCGCCTGGCTCCTTTCATTCTGTCACAGCCACATGCCCTGCACACCTCCTGTTGGCACGCACAGCGCCCTGTTCCCGCTCCAGAGCAGCGACCCTGGTCATCAGTGTTCCCTGCCCAGTAATGTTGCCACAAGGTGACCCCCTCCAGAAACCTGCCCATCAGTCCAATGGACACATGTCACACCTCACAGCAGGTGTGGGCTCCTGTACCCAAACTAAAGGACATTGGAACATATCTAATGAGAAATGTGATGCGCTCTCCCTTCTCCTCCTTTTTCTCCAGCTCTCCTAAGGATTGTTTTTGGGGAAAACTGAGTGTATTTGCTGTGGACGGGGGCTCGTGGTTTCTGAGCTGCAGGATGCAAGAAGCAGTAGAGATTGGGGGCGGGGCATGTGCAAGAGGTAAAGATGTACGTGCTCCGAGGGCTGTGAATGGAATCAGCACCAAGCCAGGCGCAGATGTGGCAGGTATAATGATGCACCAGAATTATTTACAAGATTGGTTAAAGAGGAGACAATTTTATATACCTCACATTGAAACACGGGGAACAGAGAGAAATTACCATTTCACGTAGAGTAGGCAATCCGTAGGTACCAGTTTACCTAAACCAACACTGCCTTCAGCCCAGCAGTAAGTATGTCATAAAGGACAGATATACCAACAGCAGCAGAATAGACTGATGAGGTTACTCTAAGCTAAAATTAAGAAAACAAAAAACCGTAAGGCTCCGATAACCTTCATCTGTTATAGAACTGTACGAGTGTAAGAACTGTGGAGTTAGCAGTAAAGACTATGACATTGATTATCATTGCGTTTATAACAATTAATGCAGTCATCTTAAATCATTGAATCCATCTAGCAGCATTTATTAGGCACTTCTGTATTGCAGCTACTAGGCTAGAGACCAGGAAATAATAAGGCCCAGCCCTGCCTCACAGCTGGGCAGATGGACAGGCTTGCAGCAGACATAAGTGTGAGGTCATAGCATTTTGTTCATAGCAGGCAAGGAAAACCATAGCTGTATTGCTAAAAGCTCCCCTGAACCTCGGAGGCATGATTCATTTAGCAAGAGCGATTGAATGAGCACGTGCTGCCTGCCTTCAGTTTACCTAGCACAGAACTGAGCCGGGTGAGTAAGATTTGACAGAAAAAGAGACGGTGTTGTGTCAGGTCTCAGAGCTGCCTGATCAAAGGTGTAGACTGGGAAATTGAATCACGTGGCAATTGCTGGGTAATCGGGTGTGATCGGGGCTCATTGCGGCAGGCGGGTTCGGGGGCCACCCCTCTGCTCTGAGGTTGGACCTGTTTTTGTTCCTGTAGAAGTCAGTGCCTCATCTGACACTGAGAAATGGAGTCGAAGACCTAAAGGCCTCCTAGGATTTAGCCCTGTAAAATGTATTCTGTATCCCTATTAGTCACTGCCAAGTATGCATGGAAACTCCAAGCCAGTGGTTCCCAGCCACGCTATTCATTAACATCTCCTAAGTGCTTTTGAAAATACCAACGCCCAGACCTTACTCAGAACAATTCCAACAGAATCTCAGAGCCCGAGGCCCAGGCAGGACTATATTTAAAACTCCCAGAGCTGATTGAATCATTTTGCCCTTAATTTATGGAAAAGAAACTGAGACAGAGCTGACCAGTCAATGTGGTCCTAATGGGTCGTGGGACAGAAGGGCTGACTTGAACAATTGTCTAATTCCACCTCTCTCAACAGAGACACCCAAGGTGAAAGCAGGTTTGAGCCTTGACAAACAGCTCTATTCATTTCTTTGCACACAAACCTAAGATATTCACGTGCTGATCTGAATTGAATGTCCTGCATGGTTTCCAGAATAAGAGGCTATGGGGCACGTGTGTGTTGTACTAGCCTCGTGTAGACCGGTCTGAAAACCACTTAGCCCCTTCCTCTGGGCTCTGTTGGTGGAAGTCTCTCCACCAACTCTCTCTTCGTGGAGATGTTTATAGGATGGTAAAATATATGTATATAAAGGAGATGGTTATAAATTCAGGGGCCTCAAAACACTTAAGGGAAAGATCTGTAGGAAATAGTGACCACCGTGTAGTCAAACTGTGAGGACCCAATGGTCATGAGGCTGTGAAGAAAGTTACCTTGATTCTCGCACTTTCTGGACCATTGAGAGTAATGATGAGGATGAGAGTAGCTTTGGGGAATAAAACAATTTCATAAAGAAACACGCCGGGAACTTTCATACAGAAGCTGAAACTGGTGGAAGGACAGTAAAAGGGTAAGATAAAGAAAATCAGATTATTTCTGGTGGCAATTTAAAGTTCAATGACTTTGAAATCCTCTTCTCTTTCGGATTTCTATTTCTTATACTTGGAACAATTTAACAATCTCCAGTTTTAAGTTTAATGTGTTAAAAATAAAAACCAATCTGAGGTGCAGATATCGTATCACATTTTTGACATCTTGGCTGTGTCTTGAGCTGAAGGGCACAACTTTGCGGTCATTTTGCTGGAGGTGAAAGACAGATATTAAAAGAGTTCTTTATCATCAATATTAAGGATTAACAGCCCTGCCCTAGTTAATGTGGCTATTCTTCATTCTGTTTCCTTCCTTGAACTTTCTTATCTAAGCCAAAGGGATGGTATGAAGGGGAACTGTGGTTAAGCACCCAATAGAATTTGGGGAACAACCTCTGGTCTACAGAGACTTAAAATGTTAAAGAGAAAACATCATCATCAAAGAGGCAAATAGGGCTTCCCTGGTGGTGCAGTGGTTAAGAATCTGCCTGCCAATGCAGGGGACATGGGTTTGAGCCCTGGTCCGGGAAGATCCCACATGCCGCGGAGCAACTAAGCCCGTGGGCCACAACTACTGCCTGCGCTCTAGAGCCCGCGTGCCACAACTACTGAAACCCGTGCGCCTAGAGCCTGAGCTCTGCAACAAGAGAAGCCGCTGCAATGAGAAGCCCGTGCACCGCAACAAAGAGTAGCCCCTGCTCGCCACAACTAGAGAAAGCCCGCGCGCAGCAACGAAGACCCAACGCAGCCAAGAATAAATAAATAAAATAAATAAATTTATTAAAAAAGAGGCAAATAATGATTTAAAAGCTATGTGCCCAAGTTGTGTGTGTTTCTGTAAACCACTTTCAAGTCTTTCTGAATGACAGTGGGAAGTAAATGAATAATAAATTTATTGCAGGCTGGCTAGATAACAAGTATGTCCATGGCTGGTTGGTTAAAAGAGATGTTAGCTCAGCAATAACTTTCCCAAAGAAAATATATCTTCATGTCCTTCTTCTTTAGAAAGCAAAACTTTTTTTTTTCAGTAGAATGACTAAAAATTTCATGCAGTAAAAGATGTCAAGGGTCATGAGATCTACCCTCCAGGTAATTATTCAGCATCACTAAAACGAGTGTAGATTTATCTGTACCCTGGTCTCTAGCATCCAAGGTTACACTTTTCCATGATGTGTGGAAGGATGTGCCATCAGAATTAAAACTGAGGTCCCTTCTGGGCGTTGGTGACGGTCGTGATGGTGGAAGTCTTTGTTGGTCATCACACCTTTCACTCTGCATCCGTGAATGAGGGGGAAGATGGATATGGAGCGGGGACCAGGTCACCTTCCTTGCTTCTCCAGGGGGTCCCAAGCTGTGGCTCAGGAAACTGCTCTAATCCAGAGCCTTAACTGGGTTTCCACTCTGCCCTGTTCCCCAGACTCCCCATTCCCACCTCCATTCAAAGTTTCTGTGCCCACATGCATACGATCACTGGCCACAAGCAGAGGTGTCTGGCTGGGGCGACATTCTCGGTGCCTCTGACACACTCCCTGCCATCCTCAGGTGTCTGCTAATCCCATCACCCACAGACAAGTCACCTGCAAACTCACCTCTGTCACACGATTGTATTCTCAGAAATGGGTCTTATTAAGGATTTGAAATCTTTTTCTGGTGCTTTCTTATGAGTTTCTTCCTTCATAAGAAGTTTTATTATTACATCCATTTTGCTGACACTTCCAGAGATGTAAATACTTACCTGGTCCCATTGGAATCTAAGCGTCATCAATTGTGAACCGTTGAGCAAAACATGTCCACTCACGTGCGTAAGAGGGAGACGCTGAGTACAGTGCCGCTCGCCAAGCAAAACCAGACCCGGACTTATACCACCTTCACGTCTGGTGTCTCCTTTGGTCTTAGGACATATCAGATGTTAGCCCACATTCTTATTATGAAATACCTTGCCCACCTTTCATGACATATGGAGTATCATGACTTATTCATGACCAAAGAAGCCAAGGGTTTGATTAAAGCAATTTCCTGAGCCACTCCTTGGAACCCTGCCCCCCCTGCAAAGAATATCTTCTAAATTGCAAGTGAGACAAACATAAAATGATCTGCCTCTGTTTGATCATATTTAAGGATTTTTGCTGTCAACAAAGCATTCCCTTCACAAGAAAGGAACGTCTTCTTAAAACAAATTTTTTAATTGTTCCCGTATGTGAGTCATGGGTCCATTCACTTCTGAAGTACTTTACAGGCTTTTATAAGACTGCTCCTCCCCTGTGCCTGCTGCCATCCTCTGGAGGGTTTAAGGGAAACGCCCAGAATCCCTCAGAGACAGCACATTTTCTCCTCCTGCCCTGACACCTGCCTGTTACCACGGCTCCCACCCTTCCTGGGACAGGTTTTAGCTACTTGCCCTTAGACCCTCCTTGCCTCGGTCACCACCAACTGCCCAGGACTCCTGGCTCAGCCATCACTTCTGGACTCTTCTCACTCAAAGGCTCTAAATAACCAGTAATCCGCCCCAGTATTCCCCCTTTCTCCCTTTCTCCTACCCACCTCTCATCCTTTCCCCCTTGAACCCACAGGCTACTGTCAGTAAGACCCCCTGTATCCAATACCCACCCCTTCTTTTCTCAGGCTTCTTGCTGTGACGCCGGCTGTCCCCAAGGACACCCCCCAGCCCCCGGCAACCCTCTCACGTGGTGGCTTTTCATGTCCCGTCCGCTCTGCCCCACGTCACTAGGCTTGGAGGCGGACTGGGTATCTCCCTTGCTCCTCTGTGCTCTTTCTGGGACGTTCTCCTCTCCTCCCTCAAGGAAGCCCCTAGCATCTGTGAAGTGCCCCCTTCCAATAGCTCTGACCCTCTTCCCATCCTCAGTCCACTGGCTAGCGTTCATTCCCCGTCTCCTCCCTCCATCTTTACTTTCCTCTCTTAGATTCCGTGGGCTTCCGTGACATGCCCTTTGCATCCCCTTGTCCCTGTCTCCTTCCAAGTCACTTTTCTGACCACCCCCGATCCATCCGATTCCATCTACTCACACCTGCCCCAGGGCAGCTGAATGTGGCTGGAGGAAAACAAGCCACCGTGGGGATGAGTCTTCTCCTTTTGGATTCATTGCCACGAGCCTCAAGTCACCTCTCAGCTCCTGGCCACCAGACTGCATGGCCACGGTCAGCCTGCACCCCGCCCACCTCCAGAACTGTCTCACGCTTCTCTTCTTGCTCTCTCCTTTCCTCCTCCCTCCCTTCCCCTCGCCCCTTCCATCCTCTAAACTCCAACTCCTTCTCACTCTCAGCGGATGGGTGACCTCACTTCTCATCCCCTCGCCCCCTCCAGAAAATGTCAGAAGACACAACAGGACTTCCTCATTGTCCCATCACCAGACCAGCCCATCTCCTTGCTGCGTCTGTGGCTGTGCAGCCTGTCTGTCTTCTCTCCTGATCCCATGGCCCACGACCCCACAGCTCACTGAATCCCATCAACCCCTCCTTTCTTAAGAAGTGTTTCCCACTCTCTCCTGCGTCCCCAGTTTTTCTTCCTCTATGTCGAGTCATTCCCATCAGCATGCGAAATGCCGCAATCTCTTCCAGGTGATGTATTAAAACTTCTCTTAGTCGCTCTAGCTCTTGAAGCCCCATTTCTGGGCTCCCCTTAATTATCAGCTTTTGCCAAAGGCTGTCTGAACTCACCATTTCTCCACCAGTTCTCACTCTCTTTTGAGCCTACCTGAGTTAGAGATTTACCAACCAGACCAAAGAAAGTACTTTCGTTCCAGTCACGCTGACTTCCATCTTCCCAAGGCCAAGGGACTGTTCGTGGTCCTCCTTGTGATTCAGCTGGCCTCCTTCTCCTCCTTTCTGCATCTTCTTTCCTGGTCTTGCCTGACGTCACACCCTCTGGTTCTGCGCCCAGCTCACTCTGCTCGTTCTGAGTGTCCTGTGAATTTTCTCCGTGCTCTCTGTACCCTCTAAGTATTGGAGTGTCCCAGCCCTGTGTCCTCTGCTTTCCTCTATTTGCATTCACGTGCAAGGCTTCCATCTGTTCTCTTAGCTTCAAATGATATCCGTATACTGAACTGCAAAAGTTTACCTCTAAGTCTGACATCACCCCTGAAATTCCAGTTTTCAGGTTCTGCTTTATTCTCTCTCTTTTCTTTCATGTCCAGCAGGCATCTCTAACCCAGCACATCCCAGATGGCAGTACTGATCTCGCTTCCTAAAGCCACTCCTCTTCCAGTGGTCCCCTGTCTCAGTAAGTGACATCTCCGGCCCCCGTTGTTCACACCAGCAGCATCGGGGTCAGGCTTCATTCCTCTCTCCCACACCCAGTAGCCGAGTCATCAGTAAATCCAACTTAGATGCAAAATCTGCGCCTTGCTCACCACCAGCCCACACCCAAGCCAGGGTCATCTCTCCCTCCCTCTAGTGGAATAGCTCCTTAACTAGTCTCCCCATTTCTGTTCTACTCTCCCCAGACTGTCCTAGACACTCAGAAGGCTTCTTGTCTTCCTGGTCCCCCTTGCTCACTCCCCTTCAGTCACAGAAACTTTCTGCTGTGCTCACATCAGCCAAGCACTTTCCCACCCCAGGGTCTTCACCTCTGCTCTTCCCTTGGCTCGGAAACCCCAACCTGTGTCTTCAGTGTCTGGCTTCTTGTCATCTGCCAGGTCTCTGCCGCAACGTTAACTGTTCCCAGAGCGCTTGCCCAACCACACGCCGTCAAATAGCATCTCAATCCCCTCAGCTTACTTCCAAGGACTTATCAATATGCCACATGTTTTTATTGACGTGTAGTTGATTTACAATGTCTCAGGTGTACAGCAAAGTGATTCAGTTATATATATATATATATGTGTGTATTCTTTTTCAGATTATTTTCACTTATAGGTTATTATAAGATATTGAATATAGTTCCCTGTGCTCTACAGTAGGTCCCTGTTGTTTATCTGTTTTATAAACAGTAGTGTGTATCTGTCAATCCCAAACTCCTAATTTATCCCTCCCCCCTTCCCCTTTGGTAACCGTAAGTTTGTTTTCTATGTCTGTGAGTCTGTTTCTGTTTCGTAAATAAGTTCACTTGTATCAGTTTTTTTAGATTCCACATATAAGTAATATCATATGATATTTGTCTTTCTCTGTCTGACTTACTTAGTATGAGAATCATCTCTAGGTCCATCCATGTTGCTGCAAATGGCACTATTTCATTCTTTTTTATAGCTGAGTAGTATACATACATTGTATGTATGTGTGTGTGTGTGTGTGTATATATATATATATATATATATATATATATATATATATATATATATATGTATGTATACATACCACATCTTCTTTATCCATTCATCTGTCGATGGACGTTTAGGTTGCTTCCATGTCTTGGCTAATGTAAATAGTGCTGCTATGAATGTTGGGGTGCATGTATCTTTTCAAATTAGAGTTTTCATCTTTTCAGTATGCCACATTTTAGTGTTGACATGAGTCTTCACTTGTTTACTGTTTGACTTTGGGCGGCCCATTAACTTTCTAAGGCTCAGATTCTTCCTCTGTAAAATGGAGCTAATAATAGTATCCAGCCCATGGGATTGTTGAGAAAATCTTGCCATGGAGTAAATACTCAATAAGCACTAGGTAGTAGCTTTTATAATAGCATACTTCTAATTTTGGCTTTATCCTACGGGTCAAATAGAACAGGAATAATGAGAATTACATAATGAAAGACACAAATATTGAAATGGGTTTAAATTCTGTTCTTTGTTAACTTTCGTCCATTTATGTTTGCAATGATTCTTTATAGAGAATTAAGTCCCTTAAAAAGGTGAGAAAATGAAAAAACCAAAAGAGTTAAAAATGGTTGCCTCTGTGAAGCAGGAACTGGGAGTGGAGCAGGTGTCTGCTTTTCCTTGATAATGTCAGTACTCTTTGACATCTTGCTTTGAGAAAACTAAACTTGAATTAAAGAAGAAAAAAGACTGAAAGGAAATACTGTGACATCTCAACAGAAGTTCTCTGGGGAGGAGGAGAGTGGAATTGTTGGCTATTTTTATTTTCTTCTTTATGCTTTCTAAATTCAAAAAATGATCCATAATGTATTTATATGGCTTTCATGATGAAAAATGGTATATATGCTTTTCCTATATTAACCAGATGTTAGAAGGCTAATGGAGGATTGATTGGTAGGAGGCATTTTGAATATGCTCTACATTGAAAAATATAATTCCTGGGGCAAATCAGAGAACGTAGCAACCTGGGTGTGCATACTTGGCAACAGTCATGCTGAAGGCCTTGAGCTGGTGGGGACGGGGCATTTGAGGCAGAGAAGGACCTTGAAACCATGTAAGGGAGATAAACGGGAAGGGACGAAGGGAAGGGACGATGCTTCCCGGCATTCTGATGACTAACAGATTGGTCCCGAGGAAAGAAGAGTAAACACTTCGGAAAACTTGGAGGTGGTTGAAAAGAGAGCCAGACAGAGCTGGAGCGAGGCAGGCAAAAAATAGAGTTTCAGGCTCGTTCTGAGCAGCATGTTTTCATTTAAATACAGTCTTCAGGCCAAAGCAGGTTTGCAAAGAGACCACTTATCTCACAGCTGGGGAGGAAAGCAAGCACTAAGGGCAGGCCCTCCCCGAGTCAGGCTGTCTGGAGGGAGCAGGGGGTGGGTCTCACTTGTCACTCCTCTCTGTTGACCTGGATGATGGAGGAGCAGAGATCTGAGATCTCTCCTGACAGACTGGAGAAATGTTTTGCAAATTCCAGCGCTTGGAACGTCCAAATGTGAGGAGGTGAGGCATCTCTCTGCCTTCCCCAGTTAATAGGAGCTGCTGTCTATTGCAGGATGGATGGTCACAATATCACTTCGTAGCCTCATCTTCAACCATCGAGAGGGATCGGCAAAGACCCTACTCCTCGTCCCGCACACCCTCCATCTCCCCTGTGCGCGTGTCTCCCAACAACCGCTCAGGTAAGAGGGGCCCCGGGCCAGCGGCTGCTTCTCTTGGATCCAAGGCCCCCCTCCCCGACCCCTTAGCTGACCCCACAGACAGGAGGGCCATCCCGACTGGGACATTTGCTAGAAATATCAAATGAATCTGTTTTCTTTTTATAGTGGTGGTGACTTTGTTTCATACATACACAGACTCAGAACAAACATCTTTCTAACAGGTTTCTAACAACCTCTAACAGGTGTCACAGGCATGAAATGCACATCCTGGACCTGCATTTAGGGAGGAATAGGAATATATAAAACCACCAAGTGTTTGCAAGTCAGGGTTTTCCATGGACGTTTTACCCACTTAAGATAGTTTAGGTTGCATTTTATTGCTTAGATTTGGGATAACAGAGTAGGGGAGAGAGGGTGTGCTCTCTCCTCCTTGAGAATGACCTACGTTTGAAAACTGTCGTTGAGGCTTTCGTTACTGTTCCGTACCTGATTTGCTTTTTATTATTACCTGTAAACCAGCAGATAAATCATTTCATATATTCATATTACAATCAACTGTAACTTTTAAATCATTCAATTTAATTTTTTCTAATTTTATTTCATTCTTTCTTTTGAATTTTTTTATCAAAGTATAGTTGATGTACAATATTATGTAAGTTACAGGTGTCCAATACGATTCACAATTTTTAAAGGTTATACTCCATTTATAGTTACTGTACAATATTAGCTGTGTTCCCTGTGTTGCACAGTATATCCTCATAGCTTATTTTATACGTAATAGTTTATACTTCCTAATCCCCTACTGCTATATTGCCCCTCTCCCCTTGTCTCATTCTTATTAGATTTGGAACTAACTTCTCTTATCTCCTTGTAAAGATACCTTATTTTTACACCCTTTTTCAGTGACATTATGTAATGCCAAGGATTAAAGACATAATTAAAGGCAAAATATGAGCACACTGTTAGTATATACGTGATATAGATTTTATTGTTCTTTTATTCAATGTGTAATAAATAATTTTACATGGGCGAATGCACACACGCACAGATAGAGGCTTTTATTTAAGGAAAGTTTCTCCTTGCTCTTCACTGCCCTCCTCCTGCTGAGGAAACTATATTTTCTGGAACTGAGTCTCAAGGGCATGGTACGGAGCACTCCCCAGCAGGGTGGCCCCCCTGCCCTTGAGGATGTTTGTCGTAAAACTTTACGCCATACTTTACTGTCATAACGATGGGGAGAATCGGAAATGAATGGGGAATATTTGACTGAAATAAGTTCCCCTCTCCCAGCCCCGTGAAAACTTATATTTTTAGCGCGGTGTTATCGCTTCTAACGTTTAGCCCCACGCTGAACGAGAATTAGGAAGCCCCGTGTAACTGGAGAAACTTCCACCTGCCTCAGAAGCATGGAGGTGGCCTTCTACACATGTTATTTTCACAGTTCTTAAAAAGATAAAGAACAGTGAGTCTTGGAAGCTAAAGGACAGTGTCTTTAAGAGCTCTAATTATGAAGAACCAATCAGTGTCAGGAAGATGGAATAATATAACAGATTGGAAGGCGCCCAGAAAGAGAAGCAGCGCCTTACAGGAGGTCAGCATCCCAGGGATGCAGGTGGGGCACTTCCTGGTGGTTCCCAGGCAAGGCACTTCGAAGACACCTCATAAACGCTTGTTGGCGTGTTGTGATTTTTCCAGGAGTATCCTCCTGGTTTACTGGAGACTCGGACCACTGTGTGTGAGGTCTCAGGAGATAATTACACACTTGACATAGTTTAATAAACCCCACCATCTGTGCAATATCGGATTCTCATTTTAAAAGCTTTGGTCAAGAGGCTGCAAAATATTGTCCCTTCACGATTGCCTGGCAGTGACTCATAAAAGGCCATTCTTTATGCAGAAGACCTAGGAGCAAGGGCAGGAGGGGACTCTCCCCAGAGAGGAAGATGGAGAGAGAAGAAAGGAGATGGGGCAGAGGTGGAGGGGGTGAGCGAGACGCAGCAGCCCGTGTTCTGAGAACACTCAGGAACTGGACCCAGAGCCCAGTTGAGTTACGTGGAGCAATTGCAGGTTTCTTCCCTGCCTTCCCATTGGATTTACACCCAGAGATTCTGGTGCAACTGGCTGGGGGGCATGTTCAAGCATCAATGTATCTTTAAGTATTCTAGGTAACTAATTCTGATGGTCAGCTAGGATTGGAAATCTCTGAGGGTTTCAAGATCTCAGCAGTGAGCCTTGATTTTATTTGACAGGTCTGAGAGGTGGGTAGGGGGCCTTTCAGGAAAGGATGGGCAAAGGCCCCCTCTGTTACCTTCCCAGCGCTTGGCTAAGACATCCACTGAGCCGTCTTCTGGTTTCACTTCCTCACCCAATGAAGAGCTCCTCAACTTCAGAAAGTGTGCTGAGACTCGTGTTTTTGTCCCCCGTGTCTAGCACGGGGCTTTGCACATAGAAGATACTAAGTTTGGTGAAATGAATCAAGTGACTCAGATAGGCAACAAGCAGGCCCAGTAGGCTGGAGCTGGGGGACCCTGCAGAGGGTGTGAACGAACAGCTGAAAGATAAACTGAGGCTTGATTGGGGAGGGGCTTGGACACTAGTGAAGGAAAATGAGCTTTATCCTAAAACTCGGAGTTCCCCAGAGATTCACCAGGCATGCTTGCTAAATTTAGATTCCTAGGCCCAACTGAAAATTCAGATTCACAAGGTCCAGGGTTGGGTTTTGTGATCCCCAGGTTCTCAGGTGAGTCTTAAGGTTAAACAAGCTTACGAAGCACTGCCCTCAGGCATGGAAGCTGGGGAAGGCTCTGGGACGGAAGAGTAGCATGGCTGCACTCAGAATGGGTGAGACGCAATTGACTAAGCTCGGGATGCGAGTGGCCTCATTGAGGAGCATGGAGACCAATGTGAGGTCAGCCCATAGGATGGGCGCACGGTAGCTGCCTTAGCGCCGGCACACACACTTGACCTCCACTTCTCCCAGCACATCTCTGCACTGGCAGGGCGGCTTAGTTGCTCGCAATCCATCCTATCTTTAAAGAAAACTAAACCTCTTTTTGTTTGCTTCCTTAAGTCCAAGTTCAGCTTTTCCTCTGTTCTGGGCCCAGTTTGTTAAAGAATCGTGGAATTCCTAAGGGAATCCTCTAATCACAGCCCATCACTGAAGACATGAAGACACAAACGGTTGACAGGGCTCAGTCCCCAGGTCCGACAGGCAGCGAGGGACCAGGGTGCAAGGTGTGTGGGGGAGATTGTTAGGGGCGTTTGAGATGGAGCAAGGACCCCCATCAGGAGACAGGTGCTCTCACGCCACACCCCCAGCCCAGCCCCCAGGCTGATGGAGAAGACCTCGGTGGGTGGGGCTCTACTGGTCCCCCCACATCATCCTCTGCCTTCCTTTAGGGCCGTTTCTGCGTGAAACGTGTTTAAGTAAAAGCTCATCTGATTTAATCAGGGATTCTTCAATATCAGTAATCGCTCCTCTGAAACACATCTAATTTTTTCAAAGGAAGGAAGGAAGAAGAAAAGAAAGGAGGGAGGGGAAAAAAAGGAAAAGAAAAAAGAAAGAAAAAGCAACCAAGACGGATCTCATTCTTGAAACTGTCCTTGAGCAGGTCACATCCCCACGAGGATGTCTCTGTAGGGAAGATGCTCCCGGGATATAGGCCTTAATTCCCTGCCTCCAAGTTGAGTGTCCCCTTAACTCTAAAGCACCAAGTGACATGGAATGAGGGAAGGGGGAAAGACAAGAACCAAAAGAACAAAAATAAAAATCGACAGGTCCACGTACACATACTGACCTGTGTTGAGCCAGGTGCATTTATGACTTTACCTGTTTGTGTGAAAAGCTATACGTGCTGTGGAATGAGACACAGAAAGTCATCCTTCCAATTTCTTTATGTAGCAAGTGCCCCAGCTTCACCTCGAGAAATGATCAGCCTCAAAGAAAGGAAAACAGACTATGAGTCCACTGGCAGCAACGCCACTTACCACGGAACTAAAGGAGAACACACTTCCAGGAAAGACACCATGACAGGTGAGCTTGGCTGTGCACGGTTCCTCTGCAGAGTTGGTGACAGGACCTGGGACCGGGCAGAGGGCTGGGACATCAGGCTTCAGCTGTGCTTGGCAGCGCTGCAGGACTTGAGAGCTTGATAGCGAAGATTCCCAGGGATTGGCCATGAGGAGATGAAGCTGGAGGTATAAAAACGGAGCATCTTATTCCTGGAATAGCTAAGAGAAAATGCTCTCTGCACAAGTTTTTTCTTCTGTCTTTTTTTCCCTACCCCTTTCCTTCTCACTTGCCCAGTTCGTGATATTTTCTCAAATTAGAGAGCGAGGTCACCATAGATTTCTTCTTCGTTGGCATAACCCAAGATGGTGGGCCAAGCTTTGCCCATTAGGATGGGGAAGAGAGAGAGGATAAGAAAAGGAAGGGAGGGAAGGGGAAGGGATGGGAGAGAAGCAGAGGAAGAGAGGATTTCAGGGAAACCCACAGAACTGCTGTGGGCGTTTTCCCCTCTTGACATGAAACCACTCTCTGGCCATGACAAACTCCAGGAAGATTCATCAGAACCACTGACCTCAGTTTCCCTAGGGAGGCATTGATCTTTCATGCCCTTCGTCCTTCACTCCCCCAGTCACACCCATTGGCTCATCAGCTGGGACTCTGTGGAGGCCAAAATTGGTGCCGTTGCCCCCCAGCGCGCCCGGGCCAGCCTGCCTCGTGGCCAGCCTTGACTCAACTCTCCTCTTACTCTGTACCACTCTCCTTGGGGTGGGGCTTGATGTCCTCATTCATCGTCCCCTCCAGGCTCCCCCCACACCTCCCTCCTGCCCCGGTTTGCTCCTCGTCCAGGAGCACGATTTGGCGGTATTGATGGGGGGGCAGGGCGGCGGGGGTTATGCCTTGAAAGCAGAGCTGCCAGGACCATCAGGATCTCTAACCAGCGATTCCACACTCTTCTTTGCCACGTGGATGTGGAGATGGGCCCCTCCTGAAAACAGACCATAGGGACTTCAAAAGAACAGGGTCAGATTAGGGCATTCATAAAACTGCAGTACAAGGGTGCAATCCTAAACAGACACTGAGACCCTCTTATTCAGAAGAATCTTAAAAGCCTGTGGTAAGTCTCCCTGATATTATTTAGGTGTAGACCTGCAGGGAAACAGAATAGACAAATTGGATGATTTATTGACATGTCTTTTGGACCCAGGACATCTAAGATAAATTTTTCTCGTGGTAACTGTATTTACCCCAGAGGCCATGGTTTCCATGGTAACTCTCCCCGGCTGCAGAATGGAAAGCCTCATAAACGGATGCTCGTGGTACCCAGCCCAGCTCAGCGCTCTGCCTCCACGTACACACTCCACCAGGGAACGCCTCACCCTCATGCCTGACAGTTCCCTGAATGGAGAACTGAACGCATGGCGTAGGACATACCTTCTTTTTTTTTTTTTTGGCTGTGCCCTGCAGCATGTGGGAGCTTAGTTCCCCGACCAGGGATTGAACCCACACCCGCTGCACTGGAAGTGCAGAGTCTTAAGCATTGAACCGCCAGGGAAGTCCAACATAGGACGTACCTTCTGATTCTTGTTCTCTGGTTCTTTTTTTCCCCAAAAGTGTTGTCCCCTGTTGTAGATGAGCATGAACAAAGAAGTTCATGAGTCTGAATGCCAAGTCCCTAGAGTTGAGATATTCAGTGGAGAATCTAATTTGTACTGATTACTCCAGAGCAGTGGTGACACCAAATTCACGTGACCCCTTCGTTTTTCGATTATTATCGCCCTAGGTAGCCACAACATCAGCAGGCAGGGATAACAAAGTGAGACTATAATTACAAGAATAATTGTGAAATCGACTGCACTGTTATTATTTAAGTTGATCTTTTCTCTTTAACTCTCTTGGCCGGTAGAATCATTCAAAAGGTTTTTCACTGTGGGTGTGTTTGTGTTGAAGTAGTTCCAGTGGTACACGATCCTGGTCTGCACACGTCAGAAAATAAAAAATAAAATCTAATATGTTTCTAGATGTTTAATCTTCCTAGAAAATGGCAGGGATCTTGAAAACTGCAGCATTGAGATATATGTAACTTTTCAAACTTATTTAGAGGCTTAAACGCTTTGCTCTAACTTACTTAAAAATGCAGTTCAAAACTACACTGTCAATCATGTAGCAAGCCTAGAAGAACATGAGGTCATTATTGAATAATATGTTTATACAAGAAGATTCCCTTTAAGCCAACAAGTACTAGGTAAAAGTTAGTTATTAGCATCACAGTGATGTCGATGGTGATGGAGGAGGTGGGGGCAGTGTTGGTGGTGAGACTGGTGGGTGTGTTTGTCCGTGTCTACGATGGTGTGAGTAGCTCCCCAGCCAAGCCGGGTGGAAATCAACATTTCATGTAGGGATGGAAATGATGAATTGCCAACCTCTGTTCTGCTTCCCTTTAGCAAATGTCCATCATTCCAGCGTTTACTGGCAGATCAGATTTCTTGGGACCTCCATATCCGAAGCAGTACTTTTTCTCATTCACCAATAAATCCAGCGGGCATTTAAAGTTCAGTGCATTGAAAAAACATCTGAAAAACGGCCGTCTTCCTTGTTTCTAAGGCATCAGGAGATGTCTTATACCATTTCCCCCACAGGAAACATTCCCTTTGCTGTGGGAAACGTCACCCTCAAAATGCAACACGCAAAAGCTTTGAAGTGAAAAGCAGTTCCTTGCCTGGGTCATCATCTCCTCTCCTGAGCTCTCAGAAATAAAGATCCATCTGGGTTTATATTCCAGGCTTCCCCTCCACTCGCCTTCTCTGTATTCATTTTCTAGCTTAGACGTCTCTTAAAATGTGTTCTCTCCTTACTGTTTCTCTGCCTCTGAGGAGCCCTCAGAAAGCCAAAGGCAGCTGTTCATTCAGGCATGCAGCACTGTTACAGCTATTTCTCGCGGTCATGATTCCCTAGGAGCGTTACGTGCTCAGAAGCACGCATCAGAGGAGGGCTGTGTGATCCCAGCAGCTACACAGCCTGACTTTAAAATTCACCCGGGGATTTTGCCCTCCCACCTGAGCTTCCCAAATACCTTAACATCCAGTGGTCGATTCTGTTTCTGTCAGTATCTCTCTTATGCCTTTTAAAGCTGCTCTAATCTTCAATCTATTGATATAGTTGGAAATTGGGGCCTATAAAAGAAAAAGAAAGGCATTTCCCTATGAGTTGACTCTTTGCTCAGACACGTACATGGCAGAGCACCTGTGAAGACATGTGCTTCATGTATCTAGAGAGGCCACAAGTTCAATGTCAGCTACACAGTCTCCTTTAAACGGGTGAAGTGTGCCAAAGGGCAGGAGGAAAGAACTTCCAGGAGAAACATCTTCAGCTTGGAAGCCACAAGCACAACGGGGAGGGAGGCCAAGGCTATAAACATGCACGTTCTACCAAAAACAAAAAATGCATTTTATTCTGAGTAATAGAAAAAAATTTTCACCTTGTCCTTGGAGTAACATTTTCCATCAGCAGCTTATAGCTCTGAAGGCAGACTTTTCTAAGGTTTAGTCAATCATTCATTCACTCAGCAAAAATGCACTCCCTCTGTGAGCATCCCTCAAGGCCAGGCACTGTCCCAGATGCTGGGGCAGCCTACAAAGGTGGCGGGACAGACGGATCTCTGTCCTCATGGAGCTTCTTATCTCCTAGGTGAAGGGAGGTAATACACAAGGTAAACATGAAACAAACTCACTAACAAGGTAATAGCACTTGGTGTTGAGTGTGATGGCGGAAATAAGTGGGGTAATGAGATAGAGGGCCCCAGGTGGGCAGGGTAACTTTAACTAACATGGTCAAGGAGGAGACGTTTGAGCTGAAACCCGAATATCAACAAGGAGAGGTAGTCCAGAGTCTGGGGCAAGCAAGTTCCAGGGAGAAGCATCAGGAAGTCCAACATCCCTGATGCAAAATAAATTTGGATGCTCAAGCCAGGAAGGAGGGCCAGCACAGCTCCCTGAACTGTGGGAAGAAGAGCAGGAAATTCTGCAGGAAGTCAGGCCGGGACCAGATCACACGGAGCCTCGAAGACCATAATGGGAGCTCAGCTTTTACCATAATCACAGCGGGCAGGGCATTGAGTGACATAATCCGGTCTGTCTAGCATGATGATCGCTCAGGTGATGGGAACAGGGTGGATGGAGGAGCAGGTTGGGCAGAGTGGAAGCCGGGCCGTTGAGAAGGATGCCGTAGCGGTGGTCCAGGCGAGGGACGGTGGTTTCCGCAGTGATGCAGAGACAGGAGTGATGGGCGTTCAACCAGAGAGTCTATCAGAGTGGTCTTTAAAATGGGAAGTGGGCTCTTAGCTCTCACATTCTAAGCAGAATTTCCCAAGAAGAGTTTTATTGCACAGCTATTATGTGCTTTTAGTAATAAACATGGGTGGAATGATAGATTATACTGACTTGGTGGTCTGTATCTCTGAGAGAATAGATGGTGTGTCATCCTATTTCATGATCCCATAGATACTGGAAGCAAAAGATAAATTTTTCTTGATATCTAGAGTGTTTTAGATACCCGCTGACACTCGACAGACAACGTTTTCCAGAGCTTTCTTAAACCAGGACCTTTTAGCAGCTATGAGGGGAGTCTTGCCCTGGGCCCTTCCGCTAGGCCTGTGACAGCAGCCTCAAGGGCCCCAGGTGAGGGGGCCGGCAAGTGGGCATCTTGCCCAGGACTTTGGAAGCTGCTGGCAACCGGAGGAGACCTTCCTTCCTTTTGTCTAGAACACAGGCTGGTCACAAGACAGGGTGGGGGTCTTCCGTCTCTGTGTTGAACAGGACTCCGAAGCCGCAGCCGCCCAGATGCGCAGGGCAAAGGCGGGTGGTGCTTCCCGCCCATCCTTCAGGCCGTTGAGAAATGAGCTGTCTCAAAGATGATCAAGCACTTCCGTGAGCTCAAGTTAGAAATTTCATTCCTGTCATTTCCCAGCTAAAAACTAAGCGGCCGATCCAGATTCCTGCATGCTTCAGTGCAGGTGACAAGCTTTTATTATCTGCCAGTTTTCACCAGAAAACAAGGCCATAGAACTGGCAAGATGACCATCTGTTTGATGCACCTGCCTTGACCCTGTCTGCAAGCTGAATGTTATTGCAAGAGGCTGACGTGCAACGGGGATTTTACAGAATAACTGTTCTTCTTTCTTAATATCTGTATGTAAAATGAAGTGTTCAGGGCTAACGAATTTCTTCCATCTGGAATGATCCATGAGACACCAAGCTTTGTCAGGGCAAAACTGGCCTCGATAACCATCATTCCTCATTTGAAGTCTGGCGTTCTGTGCTAATACTTTTGTTTCTCTTTTGCTTTCAGCTCAAAATACTGGAATTTCAACTTTGTATAGGAATTCATATGGTGCGCCCGCTGAAGACATTAAACATAACCAGGTAAAAGAGAGGTAGCACGTTGGTGTTCGTTTCTCCCTTCGACTCCTGTGAAATATCTTGGAAGTGTAAAAAATAAGTTAGTTTCTATTTAACATGCATAAAAAATGGAAAAAGAAAATAATGGTCCCCGCTGCTGTCCGCCCACGTGGGACACAGCACACACGTGGGTGGTGGCAGTCGCAAGGGCAGCCTCAGATTTGAGAGCAATCTTTTTTTTTTTTTTGGCTGCATCAGGTCTTAGTTACGGCAAGTGTAAGATGCTGGTTACTAGACAAATTGTCTAATTACTAGACATGGATTAAGTAGGTCCTGTAACCCAGCCAATTCTTATTCGGAAGAAAGCATTCATTACACGTGACAGTTACCAATAAAATAGACACATCAAGTTCAATGTAAACAACTGAATAGAAGGCATGGTGTTATGCCTCGCCGCTCAGGCTAGTGGGGGGACCAGCAACAAAGGCATCCCTTCCTAACAAGGGAGCTTGTTAGAAACACAGAAGAGCTGTTTCTCTGGCCCCTAACCCGTTCAGGGTCTTCTGTATCAGAGCTGCATTTTATCAAGGTGTCTAGGTGATTCGTGTGGATGTTGAAGTTTGAAGGAACCCTGGCTGGTAGATACTTAAAGAATCCATCTGCGTTTGTGCGTGTGTTTTATTTAGCAGATATTCGTTGCAGGCTCGTTTTCTCTCTGGTTCTGCGGGGAACTAGAAAAGCAAGAAGGCGCCGCCTCTGCTCCTTTATTGATGAATAACCTCACCCTTTTCTTTCCCCATGGTGGTCATCACAGAAAGACTGACATTCTTTATAACTCTTGGCTACTGGTAATCGTTTCCGGAACTGGCTTCTGCTGATGCTGTAGATTCCTGCCATGTGTCATGAAAATAGTACTGAAAAGATAAACCTGAAAGCTGTTTGCTTGATCACAGTAACCAGATGAAAGTAAACATGGAAGGGAAATGTGTGTTTTTGATCAGTTCTCACCACCCAGCAGGGCAGCATCTTTGAAGAGGAAAGGGACTCCCTTCCAGCAGGTAGAATGTCTGGTGCAAGACCGTTTCTAAGGGAAGAAGGAGTAGGACACAGTTCTGGTCTTTGCTAAAAGCAAAGAAGTCAGTGAACAAATAAAGAGGGGCATGAGTTCTAGACAAGAGGTCACCAGGGGTGGCCGCCAACTATTTCTAGATCAACATGCCTACCCAAGCATAAAGGAAAATGGAAATGCCATCTCTATTTATGGAAATCGATGCTTTTTCTTTCAGCAAATATCAGGTACAGTGAGCCAGTGGTCTCCAGCTCTTAAAGATATTTGTCAGGATGTGATAGGACCCTGGTTTTGCATCCAAGAGCATAAGATCAGTCTTCAGCTTCTATAGGTCAAGAGAAGCTCCTCATCAGAATCAGCCTGTTCTACATCAGCCTTTATCTCCAGGGAATCCCACTATTGTTGGCAATGAAGAAACACCCTGGTGTGGCCCAGGGGTCCTTGGCATCGCACAGTGTGGCTTCAGTAGGTTCCAGCAGACTGCTTGCAATCTAGATTTAGAGGACAGTCCACAATGGTTCTAAGAGGCACATTCTTTTCACCCAAGCCTATTCTGAGCATTTAAGAAAATTGGAATTAATGCACTAAGATGGCATCCCTGCCCCAAGAGAGTGAGCACAGCCTATTGTATGCAGCCTTTTGCCCAGGAGGCCCTAGAATGAACTCGACTCAACCTCGGTGTGAAACATCAAGGCCACGGTGTCTCAGGTGGACGTACTGAAACTCAGTCTGGATGGAGAGCAAGCTCTGAGGCACTTGTCAGCACAGGCGAGATGTTGCAGGCCGGGCCCCAGCAGAGCTGAGTCCTGTGGCCGTAGCTCAGTGCCATCATTATTCCCTGAGCTGGTCCAGCCGAGGGAAGGGGGCAATTGGACTGTTAACTCCATTCTAATATCAAGCAACATTTTTGAAATGTCCACCAAAGAGAGTTGTTTTTTACCTAAAAAGAAATTTCCAAGAAAATCATTATGACACTCCAGTGACTTGAGAAAATAATAAAGCTTTTACTTATTTTGGACTCTTATCAGAATACACTTTGACTTTGCTTACAGCCTTCCCTCTTGGGAATTCAGTAAAGGAAGACCATCCTAACCATCCAAAAAAGTTGGCCATTTGGTCCTCTTCCAGATGGGTGGTTCTGGAGATGACCTCGTAAACAGCATCCATGATTTGCATTTTCTGCCCATGTGAGCCTGGTTGGTTATCACAGATGGCTTTTGTTTTTGGAACTTTTCTGGGCTAAAAGCCACCTCACAACCTCGTAGCTAGTAAGTGGCCAGCTTGAAAAATTTAACCGGGAGGGATGTGCTGGCAACCTCGTAGCTAGTAAATGGCCAGCTTGAAAAATTTAACCGGGAGGGATGTGCTGGGGTCCATTCAGCTTCGGTGTCAAAGCTGGGCCTCATGAGCTTTGCAGAGGAGTCTTGACAGAGATTCATCTTAGAGAAGAAGTGATTCACCGAGGGAAACTAGTTTCAGGGGGATCTCTGGGACGAGGCAAAAGACAATGAGATATGAAAATAAGGCAACGGCCCTGGATGCGTGGCCAAGCAAGGGAGGGGCCGGGGCAGGAGCTGGGAGGTGGGCTTCCCCTGACTCAGCAGAGAAGCAGCCAGGGAGCCTCTCAGCTGGGGCACAACCCACGGGACTACCTGCCACTCCAGTTTCGAATCAGTGAATTCCGAGCGTAAGGACTCCTAGAAGAAACAACCATGAGTGTGAAATAAGATTTGTGATCCTTGGTTTTATGTTTGGGGTCACAGATATTATTTTAAGAGTTAAGTACTCAAACCCTTCAAAACCCCTGCTGAGCTTCTATCAGCCCATCCCATACTTATAAAGAGAAACAGCATATTCAACCGTATCCCGCTGGCAATAGGATTTTTGTTCATAAACTAGAAACGAAGGGTTTTGGTGTTTTGCTGACTGGTTTTCAAATTATTACTGACAACAATAAAAATGGCATCTTGAGTTCCTCAGTCTGGCTGCCAGGTGGGCAGGCAAGTAAGATTATCCCCAGAGCTGAGGAAATTGGGATTCAAGTAGGGTCAGGTTTCGCCCCCAGTCACCTGAAGAAGCTAGGAAGAGGCAAAGACTCCAGCCTGGTTCTTCTGTCCTCTTGTCCCATGTGCCCTCCTGTATACCACTGGTTCTCAAATTTGAGGGTGAGTTAGGATCCCCTGGAAGACTGTTACACACAGATTACTGGGCCCCAACCCCAGATGTTCTGATTCAGTAGGTCTGGGATGGAGCCCAATAATTTGTGCCCCTAACGAGTTCCTGGTCTTGGGACCACACTTTGAGAAGCACTGATCTTCACCACGGCCTCATTCATTGTATAATAACGCCCTGAGTCTTCAGCTTTCACTGCGCAGTGGACTTTGAAGGTCTGTAGTGGGCGGCTATTTCCCTTGTGTTAGGAATACATTCAATTTGTGGGCGAACTCAGTGAGGAATACAAAGAAGTCTCCTATCAGTGTGCTGGGATGGGAGGTGGAGAAGGAGCATGTCCTTCATTATTTAAACTAAACACTCTGCTGCTGAGGAACACTTTCAGCAAGGATGGCTTTGTGGGGGCAGGATCCACAGGACAGAGCACTGAGAGCGTGGACCCCAGTGGCGCCCACGTGAGCCAGCTGGTGGCACCTTCCCTTCCCAGAGAGGACGCTGCCTTAAGCAGAGCAGACAACAACCTCAAGCTCCTTGGATGTGCCAGGGCTCCTCTGGACCACAACAGACTCAGATTCAGAATACACCAGTGTGGCATATGAGCATCATTCCGCCTCCTTTACAGAAGTCTGGCTTGTCCACACTGTGTGATGTTTAAAAAAAAAAAAAAAAAGCATTTATTTTAGCTCCTCTATGGGGAAGGCTGGTATTGGGGAGCATTTCACCTGCCTAATCTTGAACACTGTCAGATAGTCTCTTAAAGTAAATGACAAAATACAGCCAACATACCTCCGTGGTGAATGCATCTCACCAGCTGACATCCATACCACTGGGCCAGGGAGCAAATTTAATCCCTTCAAACACAGCTGTGCCACCATCAGCTGTTCCGGGTGGTTCGTTCACACAAATTCTCCGAACTGCAGAACTCAACCTGAGAAGGGGTTGATATGGGACCTTATGAACAATACAAACGAACTGAAGAAGGTAACTCCTGATATAAGAGACTAAAATAAGCTTGTGCTCAACCCAAAAATGTCCACCAGCCAGAGAGAACATAGCAGCAGTAAGAAATTTGAAACAGGCTGTGCCAGAAAAGAAAAAAAAAAAAAGAAAGAAAGAAAGAAGCAGCCACCGTGGAGGAGGGCCACGAGCCTCGTGAGTAGCTTCCCCTGAAGACCTCCCAAGCTCTAGCGCTGCCCCTCCGCTGGTTACTGAGACCAGCACAGAGAAGTCAGGCCTCATCTTGGTTTCCTTTGTCCATGGCCCCCCTTCTCATCACAGGGTCTGGAGTCAACTCAGTGAGGCTGCCCGCCCCCCGAGGTGGAGCCAGCTCGTCTCAACTGAGACTGTGCTCCTGTCTCGGAGAGAACATGGACTTTGGAGTCAGCCAGGTGTGCATTCAAATCCCAGCCTCACCCCACCACGAGCCATGGCATCCTGCACAAGTTTCTTATCTTCTCTGACCTTCAGTTTCTTCATCTATAAATCGGGAATTGGATGGATAAATGGATGGATGGGAAGGAAGGAAGGAAGGGAGGAAGGAGGGAAGGAAGGAAGGAAGGAAGGAACGGAGGAGGGAGGGAGAAATTGAGAGAGAGGAAGGGTGGAGGGAGGGAAGGAGATAGATTAGATAGATAAATAGGTAGATGATAGATGGATAAATGGATGGATGGATAGATATACACAGACATAAACATGCATCCATATATGTACACATACATGCATATACAAGAGTAAACAAAGAAGAATTTGTTAAATGTTGAAGATAGGGCCCACTGAAATAGAACCAGTAAATTCTAGTTCCCTCCTTGTGTAATTTTTCCAAACCTCCCAACTCTAATCCTTTGTATGCTCCACACTTGGGTAGCAGCACCGGGTTGGAGTGGAGAAGTTCCACGTAGCGCTCAGCTCTTCAAAGACCAACAAAGGGCACCTTAGCCTATCCCAGTGATCAGGTAGACGTGGTCTTAGCAATGTGTAATTGCAGATGTTGAAGTTCCAAATGTCCCCCTCATGCCCAGGCTCTTAGGCTAACACACATTTACGCTCTGAGGACTTTCACAGGTAGACAGAAACCTCATTCATTCAGCTGCCACTATCTGGAAGTGTGAGGCCTCCTGGATGGCAGCTATGATGAAGTTCACCACTTCTTTGAAGAGCAGGTCGATTACTAATGTAAATCAATTACATATAAAAGAGGGAGTTTCGCTTACTTGAGAGAAGAGTTACGGGCAGGCCATTAGAAGCATTCATTCACACACAACGTGCTAATTACAAATCATTATCTATTAAAACTAAGACCAATTTCTAGAGGATGTTTCCATGCTGAACCTTAGTTAAATTAGTAGGGAATTACCGAGTCCACTGGCAGGTGATCAAACTGTGCTTCTTTAGGAGTGTTCCATCGTTCCCCCCAGACCTCCCGCACAATCATTGCACTCGAGGAGCTTTGTGGATGCCATTATGCAGTGGCTGTGGGGATGGCCCTTCCCCCATGCCTTGCGGGTATCCTCACTTTGGGAGCGTGATGCTTAGGAAGGGACCCCAGAGGCAGTGGGAAGGGGATAGCTAGGCCCTGACGTATAAATGCTAATTATCAGCCTATGAACACTGTCTGTTTTACTGTCCTTAAAGCCAAGCGGAGGGAACTAACTCTAGACTTCACGTATCCCGAAGAATCCTGTGGTCCCTTTAGCCCCTGAAGGCCCCCTGCATCAGACAGTAACCTGCAGAGAACAGGAATGGAAACGGGGAGCACTGAGGTGGGCTGGGGGGTATGGGACAAGTCTGACGACCCCTCTCCCCTAACCAAAGTCTTCATAATCCCACATTATTTTCGAGTCCCATCAATTCTTAATTGAACCAAGTTAGGAAATGGTTTGGTTCTCCAGAGCATAGAGTATTTGAAGTGGATTCCCTCTTCTTCTTACTTGCTTCTCTGTATCCTTCTAAGGCTGTGGTACCTGGTCATATAGGCAGGTGTGATGGAATGGCCCTATTACCGAGAAGCCTCCATCCTCCAGAGAGGTATTGATCACAGCAGCCCTCCGAGCTGGCAGGAAGATGCCGAAGTGACCATTAGACCTTGTACATCTTCACTTTCTCTTTGTCTGGGATTACAGCACCCAGGCGTGATGGAGAAAATGCAGGAAAGATGAATATAAATTACGTGTGTTCTGTAGTGTCTAGTGTATACCTCTTTAATTTGAAAAAGGTTAACTAGTAAAATAGTTCACCTGTCATGGCAGTTTTGGCAATTTCTCAAAAAGTGAAACATAGAATTACCATCAGATCCAACAATTCCACTTCTTGGTACATACCCCCAAAAAATTGAAAGCAGGGACTCAAACAGATACTGGTGCACCCACGTTCACAGCAGCGTTATTCACAATAGTCAAAGGGTGGAAATAACACAAGTGTCCATCAGTGGATAAATGGATAAACAAATGTGGTCTCGCCATACAATGGAATATTATTTAGCCTTGAAAAGGAAGGAAATTCTGTCACATGCTACAACATGGATAAACCTTGAGGACATTATGTTAAGTGAAAGAAGGCAGACCCAAAAGGACAAATACTCTATTATTCCACTTCTATGAGGTACCTAGAGTAGTGAAGTTCGTAGAGATGGAAAATAGAACAGCGGTTGCCACAAGCTGCGAAAAGAGAGGGGGATGGGGACTTAAGCTTAATGGATGCAGAGTTTTTATTTGCGATGATGAAAAAGTTATGAAAATGGATAGTGGTGACGGTGGCACAGACGACGAAGGTACTTAATGCCACTGAATTACACACAAAACGATTAAAATGGTCCATTTTATGTTATGTATACTTTACCATAATAATAATTAAAAAAAAAAAAAGATTACCTAGAATGCTAGCGCATGGACTCAGGAACCAACTTTAAAAAGGAAAGTCCATCAGGAGAAGCTCGATGCTGGTGTCTGCGTGGAGGAGTTTGGAGCCTTGACTTTGAGAGAGGGTTGAGCGCATCGGCGGCGGGGGAGGACGGGTCAAGGGCAAACGCGCTAACCCAGGTGGACCTTCTTTTCTGGGCAGGTGTCAGCACAGCCAGTCCCACAGGAGCCCAGCAGAAAAGACTACGAGACCTACCAGCCGTTTCCGAATTCCACGAGAAACTACGACGAGTCCTTCTTCGAGGACCAGGTCCACCACCGCCCTCCGGCCAGCGAGTACATGCACCTGGGACTCAAGTCCACGGGCAACTACGTCGACTTCTACTCCGCTGCCCGTCCCTACAGTGAACTGAACTATGAAACGAGCCACTACCCCGCGTCCCCCGACTCCTGGGTGTGAGGCAGCCGGCACCGGGAACAGTGCATGTGCATGCAGACCACAGACATTGCTATTTTTCTTTTCCCCTGCAAATTTAGTTTGTTAAAGCCTGTTCCATAGGAAGGCTGGGATAACCAGTAAGGAAACATTAAGAGCTATTTTAGAAAGCTAAATGAATCGAACGTTAACTTGAAAGTCAATAGGAAGTGATCCTCAATCTGACCTTGTACAACACCTTTCTAGTGCGGGCTGGAGAGTCTAAAAAGTGCTTTCCACTGAATGTGGCTGAAAGCACAGAAGGCGGTCGGGGTGACGGTTGTAAGCACAGAGGCGTGTGGTTCACACACTTCAGAGGGACGGCTTCTCACGCTTTGTTTACTCTCTTCATCCGTTGTGATTCTAGGCTTCAAGTTGCACTGGGGTTCCTCTGTACAGCAAGATGTTTCTTGCCCTTTGTTAATGCATTGTTGTAAAGTATTTGATGTACATTACAGATTAAAGAAGAAAAGCGCATTGTGTATATTACACCAATGCTGCGGCGTTTCCTCATCTATGGTTCTAAATATTGCTTCAATTTCAAACTTTTGAAAGATGTATGGATTTCCAGTTTTTCTTTTCTTTCTCGCAGTATGTTTTAACAGAAAAATGGGAAAAAAAGGAATATTTAGCAGTATTGTTCGTTCTGATATGTGAATTTGTTTGTGGCAACTAAGCAAGGCATTCAGCAGTTTCTGACAATTAACATCCATCATTCCACACTCCTTGTCAACAAAGTGCTTTTTCACTGCCTAAAATTTTAGATGTAGATATTTGAAATAGATTTTTTCATTTATACCAGTTTTCTTTATGATGATACAGTGTTAAAAGAAAATAAATTACAATTGATCTGTCATCCATATTTGCTAAGAATGTCTATTTCCAAGGACCTATCTTACCAAACACACATTCTTGCTCGTGTGTCTGTGCGTGTGTGGGTGTGTGTCCACGTATGTATAAAAATGACCTGTGTGAGATTTTATTTGGATAGAAGCTATTTCATTTGCTGTTCATCTTGTGCAAACTTTGTTTTTGGTTTTTAGTATGAATGTACATCAGCTGTTCCTTTTGTACTCTATCTATACTTCTGACCATCTAGTGACTCAGGATATTAGGCCAGTGGAGGTAAAGTTATAGGATTTTCACACATTCGCACATTCTTGGATACCAACCCTTTCTACGGGCCCATTTCCTTCCATGTTTCATGCCCTCAGAACATGATAAACCATGGCCAACTCAATAATTTCACTTTGGAGCCAATTACTTGAAATAGCCACAGAAAATGTAAACTGCTCGCCTTATTCCCCCCAAACTTTTTTGTTCATGTGGCAGGGAGCAGTAGACAATTATGGTTTAGATTATTAAAATTGAACTTGAAGCTAATGGTAGAATAGTTGTTAACAGAGCTAGGAAGTAAGGCTAACCATTCAAAAGAACACGGGCTGTGGGTAAATTAGCTTTGCTCTTTAGATGCAAGTGACTGAGGCCAATAGGTGCCTAGTAAATGTTAACTGTTCTTGAAAAAAATAAAACATTAAATAACAAAAGAAATTGGCTGCCATCTTCCTTTAAAACTTTCTCCCCTTCGCTCTACGTAGTTTAATTCAGCTCAAAGTCTAAAATTCATGGTTCTTTCTCCAAATTCAGCAACAACCAAACGATTTCTTGTTCATGCATATTTGTGCAAATGAGAAGCTCATTTCTAGAGCAGCGTGGTAGACAGACATTTTCATATGAATTGTCCTACAGTTACTTACAAGTTGGCCCTTCTCGCCCTGTTTACTAAAGGGATACACATTTCTGGGTCCCCTCCCAGGAATGCTCCAGCCCCTGAGATATATAAATATGTAGCTCTGAGGACAGCGTTTCCACTTCATTCCTGTCATAGAATGAAACAGTAAAGTTCATCAAGGCAGAGATACGGCACAGACATGATTTGTCCATGACCAAATAGCTGGTTTAACTTTTCCAAAAATAAGCAGTAGGACTCATTCCCTGGCTTGAGTTGTGCAGGGGGAAGTTAACGCATGTCAAAAAGTCCTTGTCATAGCGGGAGCTTTATATTTCCTCTGTGACTTTGAGTCTGTGCAAGCCCAACATTTGCAACCCTTGAAGACCAAGGAGGTCTCTGCTGCCTGTGGTTTTTTAAGAGCACATTGCACCAGGCTGACATGAACGAATTCAGCCAGAAGCCTCTGGAATCAGAGTTAGAGCTAGGAGAAAGTCAATTAAAAGTGTTCATAGTTACTCAAGTTGATTCTTTTATCCTTTTCATACACGCGCACACATACACACACGGAAGTAAGAAGTAGGGAGAGAGAGAAATGACAGATGGTGATGGTAGATAGATGATAGGTAGATGGTAGAGAGATAGATAGATATAGATGATGGTGATATATGAGATAGATAGATAGATGATAGATAGATAGATAGATGATAGATAGATAGATAGATAGATAGATGATAGATAGATAGATAGATAGATAGATGATAGATGAGGTTTTATCTGAACTGTGAAGTGGCCTAAAGCCAGCCCATCTCCTTGGCAATAAAGGTTGATCAATGGGTGATTTATTATTTATAACGTGTGCCTGGGACAAAAGCCGAAAGTGGCCAGAAGCGTTGTTTTTGCTTTCATTGTACTGAAGTGACCAAGTGTGACCCTGTCCCCCCAAGTGGCTGCCTCTTGGGTCTGCAAGAGCCTCCAGATCTTGGGTTTTCTACTGAGATGGGAATGGTGTTTTTCAGAGAGAAAGAGGGAAAAAAAGAAAATAGAAAATTTCTTTTTCCTCTCAATCCTTATGGTGGACCATATATACACCCAATGTATTTAATAGGATGTGAAATCCACATGTTATGTATGAAAAAGGACCCATTGTTTTTTTCACTTGAGAGCTTTGATCACCAGGGCCTAAGTAAGGAACACTTAAACTATATCACTACGAATAATATTAAATCAGATTTTTAATATTGATTCAATTTTAATGCCACAATTAATACGTCAATCCTCATTGTCAATCGTTAGTTAGACAATAAAATGTCAGACAGGTTTATAAGAATGAGGGTTACGCAAGATGTCGCATCATACTCGGTGCTAACTAAGGTTAACCAGTGACAACCCATTTCTTGTTGATAAGACTCAGGCATTACAGAAAACTGCTATGAAAAGAAGCAGTGTTTAAATTCAGTGTTTATATATATATATATATATATATTTATTTATTTATTTAGCCTGTTTTGTTTCTCTTAGTTCAGTCCTTCTTCAGTGACTGATACTGTCCCCCTATATCTGAGAGCTGTGCCCCTGAGAAGTGAGGTTTGACTCTCTGAAGACACGGTATCGTCACTCAAGAGATTTGGGGTTGGGTCTGGGCTCCCTGAGGACAGATCAGCTCTGCTCCACTCAGAATCAGCCGCTGAGGCTCAAAGGCTGGAAGCTGGAATCACTTAACGACTCAATCACTTAAATGTCTGGCACCTGGGCCTGGAAAACTCCAGTAGCTGAGGGCAGGAATAGCTGCAGCTCCTCAGACATCCTATGAGGTCCCTCCACAGGCTCTGGCCAGCAGGGATGCTTCAGGGGGGTCAAACTTCTGACATGTCATCTCAGGGTTCCCAAAGTCTATGTCCCAAGAGAAAGAACCAGGCATGAAAGTCAAGATGCATTCCATTACTCAACGCAATTGCAAAATATTGCTCAGTTCCAGGGCGCAGGGGGCAGAAATAGACTCCACCTCTTGATGGGAGCGGGGGAGAGGGGGCAGTAGTGGCAAGATTATGGAAGAGCCTGTAGCATTGGAAATACTGGTGTTGCCTTTCTGATACAATCTACCAATCTATCATAAAACTGATAACATTTTGCCTTAATAAATTCAGCTTCTTTAACTTGTAGCCAGTGTGTCTTAATAATGGCAAAAGCAGTGAGTTTTATCATAAGTAAAAAACAAATAATTTAACTAACAAAAATGAGAGAAAAATCCACGTCCTTATGTCAGAAGGAAAGGTTTGGGGTCTTGGGTTTGTGTTTCCCTCCAGCTGAATGCAAACATGGAAGCAAATGGCGACTCTGGTTCCTGGCAGCCATCTAACAACCATGAGGGGACCAGAATAAGTTGAAGCCGAAGCTGAGAACAGCAGATTAGAGAGACTGAAAGAATTTGGCTCTCCTCTGAAATCACTTGAAGAGCATCTAATTCCCAAAATATTCCAAAATGGACCATCATTAAGCACTTATACCCACATTCTGGAGACTCTCCCTTGCCTACTCCTAGGAAGTAACAGAACGCTGGACTGATGAAAAAAAATCTCAAGGTAAAGACTTACATATTCACATCATCATGTCCTCAGAATAGGAATATGCTTTTCTGAAGAGTCAGGAAAATAGATTATAAAAAATAACCCCATTATTAATTTTTGGTAAGCAGAAAGGCATTCTGTAAACACTTTCTCTACTCATCTTTCTATCTTATTCTTTTAACGACCAGTAATATATGCTATGGATTCATAACTGAATGGGTCTGAAGTTGTGTTATTGCCTCAATACACTATCAGTATAAGAGGAATTTTAGGTTCTTAAACAATTACACTCTCCATGGGCTCATGCTCTATATCCAACGAGAACAAAGGAAAGATGATTAAAGGGTTGAAAAAGCTAAGGAGTAAAACAGGTCTGATGTATTATTGAACATTGATTGATACAGCTTCCTTCTGAGTCACACTGTCTTTGGGAATGCATAGTTTCTGAATGGGAGTGTCTCCAAGTTACATCGCCCTTTATCACTTCCTCTTCTGGTAACACACGCCACCTGAATTATCAACGTGATGTCATGACTGCCTTCTCTGTTTCCACAATTCCCAGCCCCACACCTTCCGCTCACTGACACTGGTCCCTGGGCCCCATGAAGGTAAAGAAGATTCAGAGCATTCACAGCGAATGAAACGTTGCTACAGATGAATGGCTCTGGCTTCCAATCTCCAGCCATCCAATCACAGCAGCTCTGCCAACAGCTGCTTCACCGGCCCAGACCTTTCACAGGCTCCGTTAGGGAAGCGTCCCATCCAGATGTTCTGTTCATTCACGACCCAAGATTCTGAAGGGCAGAATCTTTACTTACCGAGAACTTACTATAAACCTTGAAGAAGAAGAAGAAGAAGAAGAAGCTGTGATGACAACAGGTAACAGAACTGTCACCAAATGTGCTCATGGCCGTTAGGACCAGGAGGAACTGACTAGTAAACTGCCGTATGAAATGGACACGAAAGGACAAGGAAAGCTAGGTTTCTTAATGGTTCTATTTTGCTTTAGACTACTCCACAGATGTCTAAAAAGCCAGAGAGGAGATTGGCAGTCCCTTTTGGGTGGAAGTTCACTGGGACAGCCAGTCGCTAACCCAGTTACTAGGGAATCATAAGCATTTTTCTGCAATTAATTTTGACCCTAGTAAAGTTTGAAAGTTAGAGCTATATTTTTTTAATAATTTAATAGGACTATAGCAAGAAATCTTCCCATCTTGTTAATATGTAAACAAAGAGTATTTAATTAGGCTTACCAGATTCAGCAAATTAAGATACAGAGCATCCAGTTAAAATTAAATTTCAGTGAAATAGCCAATAATTTTTGTAATATAAGTATGTCCCATACAATACTTGGAACATATTTACACTAAAATTTGTTTTCATTGTTATCTGAAATTCAAATATAACTGGCACCTTGTATTTTATCTGGCAATCCTAATTTAACCTATACTTCTGCCATTATTTTTCTAAGGAGTAATACTTTATAGAAAAATTAAAATAAATTCAAGAATTCATTACTTGATTAATCTCATTATAGATGTATACATATATACATAATTATATATATATGTGTGTGTGAAAATACAGAGTTAGGACTCAGAAACGCTGTTTGAATAAGCTAGGTAATGTTTGGGTATCTCTTCCCTTATTAGTAAACGGGGGTGAGTGTGACAATATATGTTATGCTTCCACTTTACAATTTTTGTGAAGATCAGATTGGGCTTATGTGCTAGTGAATGTTTAACAACTGACTCTTAAAAAAAAAGAAAAGAAAGACAGAAAAGAAAAGAAAAGATTTACACGAGATTTCCTTGATTTACAGTATTTGCCAATTTCTGTGCTGTAAATACACACACCATGACCAATTTTAAGCTACCAATATGATGTCCCAAATGCAGAATCGAAAGTGGCGCTCAGTGACAGACCAATATATTATTTCCAGGATACAGATAAAATAAACATAAATAATTTAGGTAACCTCAAAAGCATAGGTAATAGCAAAATGTAGTAAAATAATTAGGTTGTGATGGGTTATGAGTATTTATTACCATTATTTTCTAAATAATTCATTTAATTGTAAATCTATATAATGTGATACTTAATAATGGCTGTATTTAACCATCACCTTGCAAATTCCTGCTGACGCAGGCCAGCTCTAGGACACCACGTATGACTGCTTATGACACTGTGAACTGCTGTCCAAACGTAGGTTATTAACGTTCACTCATTTACCAACATTGACGGAAGTTACCACGTAAGAGGTATGGTACAAAACTTCTTGGAAAACAGATACAAGGAAAAGAGTGCTGTGCAGAAGCGTGGCTAGCTTTCTAAGGGGGCAGGTCCGAGTGAAGGAGACTGTTTTCTGAGGGACGGAGGGCAGCGCTGACTGTCACCATGCAAGTCGGAGTAGGAGCCAATGCCCTGCCCTGGGAGGAGAGATGGCCTAGGGGGGTAAGGGCTGGGAACTCTCGGGGTGGGAAAAAGAGCAGTCAGCAGGGTTGCAAGCTCCGTGGAGGACCGAGGAAGGGAAGGCCCCCAAGCTGAAGCACGTGGAGAGGCATTGGGGAACAGAGTGGTGCAGAAGAGGAATCCATGAATTGGAGGGCAAGGCGACCACCCTGGACCATCTCCCCACCCAGACCCAGACCAGGGCCAGCAGCAGCTGGAGTGGGAAGAGATTGAGAACCTGGGCCATTTTGTTGGACCCTTTAAGCCTCGGATTCTGCAAAAGCCCAGAGGAGAGAAAGCAGCCGTAAAAATGACAGCTAGGGCACAGTCTTGTTTTAGAAAAATAAAGAAGTAGAACACTGTTTCCCACCATGGGCGTGTTGAGGCAAATATTCCCTCTACCCAGTAATAACGTTACACAGTTGCTTCTGGCTCCTACAGTAAATCAATTACAGTAGCCTATTAGTTTTCTACAGCTGCTATAACAAATCACCACATATTCAGTGGCTTAAAAAACAAATTTATTATCTCTGGAGGACAGAAATTCAAGATGGGTGGGCAGAGTTGTGTTCCTTTCGGGGACTTTTGGGGAGACTCTGTTTCTTTGCTCTTTGCAGCTTCTACAGGTCACCTGTATTCCTAGGCACCATCTTTAAAGCCAGAAACACAGCATCTCTGTCTGATGTCTCTCTCTCTCTCTTAACTTTACCCTCCTGCCTCCCTCTCTCCCTTATAAGAACTCGTGATTACGTTGAAAATCTCCCCATCTCACTCTCTCTAACTTAATCACATCTACAAAGTCCATTTTGCCATGTAAGGCAACATATTCACCAGTTCTGGGGATAAAGATGCAGGTATCTTTGGGAGGCCTTTATTCTGTCTACTGCATCTGGCTTTTGCTGTAGCATCATCGCAGAGTCCATACAAAAAAAAAAAAAGTCTTAAAATAGCTTCTTGCTGTATTGATATCTAAATTCCTAGAATAAGACCCTAAAATAATCTAGCTCATAGTACGTTTCTTGTGGTGGGCAGGGGGAATGAAACTCATTTATTTCCTGTAGCTATACGCTTCCAGCATCCCTAAAGCGGTGGAAATTCTCATACATATTTCTGGTTTAAAAAAAAAAAAGATTTCTTTTGCTAAATTTATTTACATTACTTAACAATATTCATACATCTTGAGGTGGAAGGGGCAGGATAGATTAAATCCAAATAAAACAAAAGGAACAGGAAGTGGGAGGAAAGGGAAGCCCTCGCGTAACAAAAGATCAGTGTATGAATTTTTTTCCAGCTTTATTGAGGTATAATTGACAAACAAAATTATAAGATGTTTAAAGTGTACCATGTGATGAGTTGATATACGTATACATTATGAAAGGATTCCCCCCGAGGTAATTAACATAGCTTATATTAATCTCTGCTCATAGCTTATATTAATCTCTGCTTAGTAACGGGAATTACAATTATAATGAGGCCCCTTGTATTTTTGTCTCATACAAAGAAATAAGCTTATTTGCAACACGGTCTGCTGATCACAGGTGGATGAAAATTCCAGCGTAAGTGGAAGTCAGGTATAAATGTCCAGACGGGGATCCCTACAGACTGGGATTCTCTCAGGGAAGATGTCAAGCTGTTCTCCCAGCAACCCCGCGAGCCTCCCTCCCCATTCATGCAGGTCCAGGCTTTCGGAATTGAGTCATGATTCTGAGGTCTCCTTCTGGCTTTGGCCAATGGCTCTGCCATCTCACGTCTAAACATTTCTTGAAAGACAGTCGTAACTTTCAGAGAAAGAAATGTGTCAACAAAGAAGGGCACGTAATTTGCTCACTCAGCACCGAAGTGTGAAATGGATTGTTTGTGGCTGGAATATAGCACACCCCCAAATTCATATATTGAAGCCCTAAACCCCAGTACCTCAAATGTAATCTTATTTGGAAATAGGATTGTTTAAAGGGCGATTAAGTTAAAATGAGGTCACTAGGGCAGATCCTAATCAGGTATGACAAGTGTCCTCAAAACAGGAGGAAATTTGGGCACAGACATGCACAGGGGGCGACCACGTGAGGACCCAGGGGGAAGACCGTCATCTACGAGCCAAGGAGAGAAGCTGCAGAAGAAACCAACCCTGCCAACACCTGATTTCAAAATCCCAGCCTCCAGACTGTGAGAAAATAGATTTCTGTTGTTCAGGCCACCACTCTGTGCTACTTTGTATGGCAGCCCAAGTAGACCCTAACACAGGGGTCAAAAAGCAGCCTCACTGAAGCCAATCAGCCTATGGAAAAATTTAACTCAAACATGCCAGCCTCAAATCTCAGTCTGGGGGTACTCGCCATGAAAACTGGATTGAAAAGCACTGGTGACCACACAGGAGGCAACAGAAAGACGTCCACGCTTCCCAAACTGGGCTTCATGATGCTTCTCCAAACGTCACAGCATTTCCTGACTCAGCCGCGTCCCCGCTATGAAAACAGACCAGCGCAGTCACTGACGCTCTCCACCCCCGGCCCACGTGAGCACTGAGACATGGCATCCTGTCTCTTCCCTTCCCTTCCCACTTGCTTCCACGCCAACCCTTCCGTTTGGTCTCAGCCCTCTTTAAGGAGCATGTCTTTCCCAGGACCCCAGGAGCCTGTAAAGGTTCTCTCCAGTCCACTTGGGAGTGCACAAATTCAACAATCTGATAAGCGTGGTAAAGAATGGGACTTTAAATTTGTTTAAGTGCCTTAAGTTTGTGTACTGAATTGAATAGTGTCCCTAGAATTCATATCCCCCTGTGGATATGTAAGCTCAGAATGTGACCTTATTTGGAAATAATGTAACCAAAGTAAGGATCCAGATGAGGTCATACAGAATTAGGGTGGGCCCTAAGTCCAACGGGCACATCCTTTTACAAGACAGAAACCCAGAGAAGAACACCACGTGGAGATGCAGGCGGAGACTGGCGTGACGCATCCACACAACAAGGAACACCGAAGATTGCCAGCGGCCCCCGGAAACTTAAAAGAGACGTGGGATAAATTCTCCCTCAAAGCGTCCAGAGGGAACCGACCCTGCTGACACCTTGATTTCTGACATCTAGCCTCCAGACTGTGAGAGAATACACTTCCACTGTTTTGATGCATTCAGTTTGCTGTAACTTGTTAGAGCAGCCCTGGGAAACAAACACACTTTGTTCAGGCAAGATTACATCTAACTGTAATTAAGTCTGACCTTGCTCTTGATATTTCACTGCTTTCTTTTAAGTCTCACTCTCCCTTCGCCTTCGGCCCTATATCTGGACAGACTCATAGGAAGACCCTGAGCTGACTTCCTCCTCTGGAGCCAGAGGGAAATTTAACCTTCCCACGCTTGGGAACTTTTCCACTGTCCCACCCCTTAGCCATTTATTAGAGATGCCTAAACCCACTCCCTCTGCCCGGCCCAAGTCAACCAGGACTTGCTGGTGTCCTCCCAGCTCTTCCTGGAAGTCCTCTGAGTGAGTATTACTACCTTCTCTGAAATTCTCTGGTGCTTGGAGAGCCATCAACCTCAATATCCAAACCAAATTTTAGGTGGGGTGTTTGCTGCCTTTTTTAAATAGTGATTATACTTTTACTATCCAGTGATTAAGGAAATGCGTAATGACAAAGTTGCTCTGAATTTATTAATGTTTTGAAATTAATTTGTACTTTTTGGTTCAACATGATATATGCATTTGAATATAGTAAGTATATGTGACAGATGTTGTATATTCACTCTAAAGACAATGCTTATTTGGTATTCCAAATTCATTTTTTAAATCATTTTTTTAATTGAAGTATAGTTGATTTACAATGTTGTGTTAATTCCAAATTCATTTTAATTCATTTTAATAGTGAATTGCCAGGTCAGAAGTCAGGGCACTAGACTAGCTCAATCCCAAAGACTTTTGTGGAACATGATAGATTCTCTCCAAAAAGTAAAATATTTTTAAAGTTTAAAAAAATTTTTTAAAAAGCTTCCATGGTGAAAAAAATCTAGGAAATACTGCACATTAATCTTCTTCCTCTTGGAGTCACAAAGCAAAATAAGTTATAAAATTTCCGAGAAGTCCTGCAATAATGACAGCTGTTTACTTTTGTTTACCCTGGACTCTAAATCCTAGAGTCTCCCCGTCATATTTGAGTACAAAACCCTTTCTTCCCATCAGACCTGTTGGGAGCTTGGTGCTTTTGCAGAGGGGCTATACAGCACTAAAGAGGGAAGCGGCACCTCTGGGAAAGACACTGGCATTGAATGACTGACATCTACGGAATGTAGATGGCAGCAGGACCCTAAAGTTCTTCTCCAGCAACTGGGACACCAACCTTCACATTCAAGTTCATCAGCAGACCCACTTCTTTCCTCGGAGTTCATGAGAAGAATTCCAGAGGTCATTAAGACACCAACCTTCACATTCAAGTTCATCAGCAGACCCACTTCTTTCCTCGGAGTTCATGAGAAGAATTCCAGAGGTCATTAAGACAAGCTGACATCAGAAAGAGCCAGTCAGCGTCTCTGAGAACTCTGTCCATGATGGCGCCATTGACTTGATAGCATCTCACTTCAGCTTTAACCCAATTTTCAGCAAGTTTTGACAAAGTTAGCTTAATTAGCAAGCAGACAACGGCAGCAATGCAACATAAAAGAAAAAAAAAAGAAAGAAAACTCCTATGGATCTACATGGTGACGACATATTTCTCAGCATCTCTGATTTGGTTCCAACTTTTGCTTGCCATGAGACCCAGACTTGGCATTCACCTCCTCAGGCCAGATGCTAAATTAAGTTTGAAGACATTCCAGGTATTCATTATTAATCAGGCTTTTGGCAGCAAGAGAGGGCACTAAAGAAGAAGCAGCTGTGGTTTGAAAGGTACCATCTCTAAGTTAAGAGCTGCCAAAAATAACAAGCAAACTTTTCAGGACGTTGAGCCTTTGATGCATCAAACTCTGCTGCCCTGGGGTCTCAGCAGAGACGATCAAGGAAAACAATGCCCCCAGTGTCTCCATAGCTCCCTGCATGGAAGAAAGGAGTAGCTGCCAGGTTGAGTGTTCACATAGTAACAATAATAAACCTATAAAGAAGTGAGAATGTCTCTCTCAAGGACCACATCTGTCACAATTCTTTGGTTGCACGTGACTGAAACCTTGACCCACACTGCAATAAGTAAAATGGAATTAATTTAATCATGTCCATGAAAAGTCCAGAAGTCAGCAGGCTTCAGGCATGGCTGGATTCAGGGGCCAGATAAAGTCACCATGGACCTGTTTCTCTCTACCTCTCAACTCTGTCTCCAGTGCTCCTGGCTGTAATAACCAGGTGCAGATGTCATAAAATCTCCAGGAAGTTTATCCTCTCAGCTTTAAATCCATTAAGACAGAATAACTCCAAGAAGCCTCAGCAAAGGTCTCAGGGCATCTCATTAGTCATTATGGGGTCACATGCTTATTCCTGAATGAGTTACTATAGATGGACGAATGGAAAGCTCTGAAGATACAAACTGTTTAAAAATTATTATTTTTAAATAATAATATAAAAATTTATACCACACTAAGAGTTTTACTGTGTATTTCTTAAACTCTTTTTTAAAAAAATCCTAATATTAAAATATACTTTGAGGGCTTCCCTGGTGGCGCAGTGGTTGAGAATCTGCCTGCCAATGCAGGGGACACGGGTTCGAGCCCTGGTCTGGGAAGATCCCACATGCCATGGAGCAACTGGGCCCGTGAGCCACAATTACTGAGCCTGCGCATCTGGAGCCTGTGCTCCGCAACAAGAGAGGCCGCGATAGTGAGAGGCCCGCTCACCGCGATGAAGAGTGGCCCCCGCTCGCCACAACTAGAGAAAGCCCTCTCACAGAAACGAAGACCCAACACAGCCAAAAATAAAAAATAAATAAATAAATAAAATATACTTTGAAATATTTTTTAAAAATTTGATTTTATAGCCAAGGAAAGAGAGGCTCAGAGAGGTTAAATCACTCTCAAAGGTCACACAGTAAGTGGTGGGATTTAGAGAGTTATGTTGGTGTTTGGACTCATATACTTGAGTTACAGTGGGGCTTGGGGGCCATCTAGTCCAAAGCAGAATCATGTTTCAGCATCCCTGACATATGTTCACCTAGATCCTCCCGCCCTTCCAGGGAAGCACACAGAATAACGTCAGCCCAATCCAACCCAGTAAGTAGCAAAGACGTTCCCTCTTATACTGAACTTGCATCTATTCACCCTGTAAGTTCCTTCCTCAGGGTTTCTTGGACACTGAGCCTTAAGTTTTCCTTTAGTTTGCTCGACAGTCAAATCACACTCTGTGCATCTGAATCTTGAATCCATTAAAACTCTAGGTCACTTTTATCTGAGGGGTTTTGTTGTTTTTGTTTTTGTTTTTGCAAATATGAATTACTATCATCAGGACCATCTTTCGTTGCATCTACTCATTTGATCTTTTTAATTGCACTTGGATTTCACCTTGATTGTTTCAACCCTGTCTTTATGCATCTGATTCAGTAATGAAGCAATCAAGCGCCTCTCAGTGCCATAAACCTGACCTTGCAGGGCTTCATTCTGATCCCCTATTCCAATAGGAGAGAGCCCTTCAGCGATATGGAAACCCAGGTGACTTTTCAGAGTCAAACAATTTTATCAGTGGGGAATATTGCTCACCTTGCTGTTTGCAGCTCGGAAGAGCCGTGCACCTTAGCTTGTAAACGTCGCCCAGATTTTTACTCATCACAACGGACACATTATAGAGATATTAGCATCCTAGTCTAACCTTGTCCCATGCTCTGCCCTTATGATGTGGCCTTTTAAACTTGCACTATCTATCTCACTACCTAATAAGTGACCTTGGGCCTACCCCTTTCTTGCCAGGGACTCTGTTTCCTCCATTGGCAAAATAATAGTATTGCACTAAATGAGCATCAAGGGTCCCTTCCTGCAAAGTTATTCTCTGGTATCTCCGGCTTTGCTTCCCATACAACCAAAAGCTCAACAAAGCTTTCACTTCTGGTTCTAATGGCTTGTTTTGAATTTAGACACTATTTTTTAAACACCCTCAATTTACTGCAGGGTTAGACAACAGCTAGTTCAGTGTCTCACCTATTACATTCAGAGCCCATCCATTTACTTGCTTGTAGATTTTTTTCATTCTCTCTCATCCCCTTTCAAAGGTTTGCGCAACAAAGTAGCTTCCTGCCTGTCCAGAAAAATCTCTCTGAGTAATTCTTGGAGATAAGTGAAGTGTACCATTCAGACATCTGAATGTATACCTCTGCTCGAAGCAATTCCCACCAGAAACTCCAAGTGATATGCTTTCAATTACAGGCCAGGAATAGGCTATTTTCTGTTAAAAAGACAAGGAGTCAATGGTACTTTATTAAAATAGCATTTCCTATCTTCTGTGACCACATCTTGTCTAATTGACTCCTGGGAGCTGTGTTCTCTATTAGCATCCTGGTTCAGTTGACATATTTAGGAGTCTATCAGGATTTCCACTATCAGCTACCACTACCCACACTGCTTTAAAAGCATGAGCATTTATTCATTTATCTCTGCACCATGCCAAGTATGCTCATCTTTCAAAAGAATGAACTACACGTGTAGTGGGTACATGTTTAGCTTATGAATGTAAAGGAATGAGAAGTTATAAAAGGAATGAGAAGTTATAAAATTAATGAATCCAGATGCTGTTTCTAAATCTCCTATTAGAGAAAGCCATTTGTCAACTGAATACCTTGATTACAAATTACCTTGATTACAAATGTCCCAGCTATGGAAATGTTGATGAAGCCTGCAAACTTGTTTCAGAAAAATCTATGATTTGGATAGGGCTGACACATGTCGTTAAAATATCCAATAACAATCACTGTTTCTCTCTACCTTGGATTTAGAGAGAAATCCAACAATCACTAGACTAACAGGAGAGTTTATTTCAAACAGGAAAATTAATACAGTTGATAAGAGCAAGAGATAAGACCCTGAATAAGTAACGTCTTCACTTTCTTCTGGTCTTGGGCATCCATCCATGACAGACACAGAGAGCTTTTAAGTAAGGACGCTGATCTACTTGGAAGAAGCTATTTGAATTTAGCTTCTCCTTTTATGGATAAAGTGATATCCATTTTTTTGTGTACATCTTTGTTTATAATCCTCTACTAAATCAAGCAATAATACAACGAAGGCAATAAGTTGTCCAAATAAGAGTAATTGATTCTGGGGACTTCCCTTGTTGTCCAGTGGTTAGGACTCCGCACTTTCACTGCTGGGGCCCGGGTTCGATCCCTGGTTGGGGAACTAAGATCCCACAAGAAGCCGCGCAGCACAGCCGAAAAAAAAAAAAAAAAATAGGAGTAATTGATTCTGGCTGATGGAGGAGGAAAAAGGAGGTTTTTATAGGACTGTTGGGAGGGCTAGTGAAACAGAATTGAGGGTAAAACTGCAGACATGATGCCTAAAACCCAGCCACAGAGCTGCCTAATGAGGAACCCATGCTTTTGCTGCTGCCTCTGGGCACAGAAGAAACTAGCCCTGATGTCACCTATCTATGCTGCTTCTGTATCAGAGAGGGATTTTGCCTGACAGCTGTGCAACCACCCACTCTAGGAGAATGGATTCTGCCCAGAGCCTCCCTCCTTGAGCCACTCACTTCCCAACTGAAATACCCTGTGACGGAGGCTGGGAGTCAAACTCAGGTCACATATTTGCCTCAAAGACAGCTCAGGATCCGAATGTTCCAGTCTCTCCTTGGAAAGGCTGGACTCAGTTCAGGCGAAGATGTCTGAACAGTGCCACACCTCCAGAAAACATGATAAGCACCACTAGGACATCCTTGGGAATTAAAATTCCATCTACCTGTAAAAAACTAAAAATAGAGTTACCATATGATCCAGCAATCCCACTCCTGGGCATATTATCCAGAAAAGATGAAAACTCTAATCCAAAAAGATACATGCACCCCTATGTTCATAGCAGCACTATTCACAATAGCCAAGACATGGAAACAACCTAAATGTCTATCAACAGATGAATGGATAAAGAAGATGTGGTACATATATGCAATGGAATATTACTCAGCCCTAAAAAAGAATGAAATAATGCCATTTGCAGCAACATGGATGGACCTAGAGATGATCATACTAAGTGAAGTAAGTCAGACAAAGACAAATGTCATATGATATCACTTATAAGTGGAATCTAAAAAAAATGATCCAAATGAACTTATTTACAAAACAGAAATAGACTCACAGACATAGGAAACAAACTTTTGGTTACCAAAGGGGAAAGGGGAGGGGGAGGGATAAATTAGGAGTATGGGATTAACAGATATACACTACTATATATAAAATAGATAAACAACAAGGATCCACTATATAGCACAGGGAACCATATTCAATATCTTGTAATAACTCATAATGGAAAAGAATCTGAAGCTGTACACCTGAAACTAACATAATATTGTAAATCAACTATAGTTAAAGTTTTAAAAATTACATCTACCCTCTGTCATTCATCAGCAAACTAGCAGAAGCTGTGAGGAGGACATCCAACAGAACTCTGCAGCCAATCAGATCCCCCTGGCTCTTCTGTCCATCCCACGTGTCCTCCTTAGGCCTGGCCTCCCTCCCAGCCAGACTCAAAGTATTCCAATGTCAAAGGCTGAGATGGAGTAACAGGAGCCAGATTTGCCCTCCCATCTTCAACACATGGAAGACTGGACAAAATATGTGCAGCCAGGGTTTGGACAAAGGGCTGCCCGGGATTATGGTCCATGAGAGGAAGGAAACAAGGTGAACCCAGAATTGCACAAGCACACCGTCCAGGGCAGGGAGGGGAAGAGAACCTGGCTGAGCTGAGGAGAGCTCGAAGTTTGGGAAGGTCAAGGAGACACGAGTTTGTGGCCCAGATACAGGAGAGAAGGAAGCTGCACAAGTTAAGTTGAACAGGGCTCCTCTCCCCCATCATGAAAAGTTCTTCCCTTGTCCTCCCTTCCTAGACTCCTCCTAGACCAATACACTGATTTTCTGTCAGTCTTCAGGCATGAAGGAACAGCTATTGGGCTACAGATTTCTTCAATTAGCACCGTATGGTCTCAAAACTGTACACATTTTAACTGGACATGAGTGTTTCCCAAGCATCCCAGCACATACTTTTTTAAAAAAAGATCATCCCTTGAGTTCCTTCTGCAAAAGTATTCATTAATTCAGTCTAAAATGGTCTTCTAACCAGCCCTTCAGCTCCAAACATTACACTAAATGATAGAGAGATTGAGATAACATCCTTAACCCTTAAGGAAATCAGCTTGGTAAGGAACACACCTCTGACTCACTCTATAAGGTATATTTTGGAGGGTCATGTTTTCAGAGGGTAACCTTTGCTGCATATCCTGGGAACATCTTCTTTCTCTCGAATTTTCTGATAACTGCAGGCATCTTGACTACCTGCAGCACCCTGAGAATCTTCAGTAACAATTTTGTACTCATCTATAAAATTGAACTGCTTTAAATACATAGAGACCAAGATACATGCCGGCTAATGTTTTCCTTTCCGTCGCAGCGGATATTTGTTAGGCTCTGGCCACCAAGCACCCACTCATTCTGCTTCGAGGAATAATGACAGTTTTCTTCTGGGGCACCACTACCTTCCCCACCCTCTGACCTGTGCATTGGGAAGGGAGTTGGCCCTTCCCCGGGCCCAGGACTCAGATCTGACCAATCAGAGTATGGTATCTCCCTAGTCACTATGATTGGTTAAGAGATGATTATGTCATCCAATCAGAACCAGTGAAATACAAGAAGACTTTTACTGATGGCTCTTTAGCAATAAGGAAGATGAGAGTCAGCTGCCAGCAAGACCACCACATGGAGCCCTGAGAATGAAGCCAAAGAGGCAGAATTCAAAACCAGTAGATGAAGAGACATAAGGTTCTCCATGGCCATCTTAGAATGCCTTGGCTAAGTCTCACCTTGAGGATTTTAGTAAATGAACCAATTACTCCCCGTTTTCTGCTTACATTAGTTGACTTTCCTATTGCTTGCTATTGAAGGACCAAACCCTACCTGAAGCAGATCTAATCTTAAGCTTTTAAATAAATGAACCTATAATTTCCCTTCTTCTGCTAAAGTTTGAGTTGCACTTTGCAGTACTTGCTATTAAAATCCTCCTGATATACCAGCTGAGTAACTTCTCTGCCTCATTTTGTGCCGATTCTCCAAACTGCTTTATTGCCTGTTCATCGCTGAGGAAGACAGATCGTTTTTTACAGATCCTATCTTTTATGTGTGGTCTCTGGTCATCCCTGGTTCTGTGGACAATATGATGGGAAATACTGAACAACATTAGACAAGTTATTTGGGGCATTTTGTTTTCACACATGCCAATGTGCATTATGAATTTCCAAGGTTTATTTGGCAACCTCCAATTAAAAATTGGCACTTACCATCTACCTCTACAAGGAGTAAGTCACTAGCCAGTGCAGTCGCTGACCTTCAACATACCCTGAAAGGAATGAGGCACTCTGTGCTCTGGGAAAAACTGGTAGAAGAGGTCTTCAGATAGTTAGATATTTTCAGGAGATTTGTATGAGCCCAAATTCTTGCATCTCCTCATATCTAGAAAAGCACTAAAATCATTAACAGTGACATCTGTTCCTCGTGACTAGCAACCAACCTCTGTCAACGTGTGTGCTTGACTTCACGTGCCCCCTTCACTAAAGTCACATATATACTGACGTTCCCCCCACTTCTTTGGATCAGTTCCTCAGAGCTACCTGGGAGGGTGTCTCCCCAGCTATAGTCCTTATTTTGCCCCAAATAAAACATACAACTCTCATGTTGTGCATTTTTTTTCAGTCGAAACAACTGAACATATCTTTCATGTGGCAATGATTACATGCTAGGAAACCTGTGTTCTAAAGAATTCTAGTTAAAGCACTGCGTTTCCAGCAAGCCCAGAGAGAATAACAGAATAAGGTACCTTCACAAGAACCAGGTTATGAGATGTGTGACACCTGGAAGGAACTTGATGACATTGCTCTCAAGAAAAGACCTTCAAAGCTTCATGAAAGATGCTGGAAGGGAGTGGAGGAGTTAGGTGGGAGAGCCAGGTGAGGCTCTGCCACAGGAGGTTTGAAGAGTCTGCATAAGAGCACTGAGCACCAAATGAAGTAGGAAAAAGGGCGAGCAGAGTTAGAAAGAGCAGGAAAGGGTAGGTGGGGGAACACGTGACACTGTGCTTAGAACAATCTTTGGGAATAATAGATGACTAGAGATGGACTTGTTCTATAAATATGTATTGGGAATGGACAAGCCTCTCTCAATTTGGATTTAAATTACTTAAAAAAAACCACATATTAACAGAGGTCTTTCTCATTCCAATAGAAACTCTTGCAAATGAATTAACACTTCCAGATCATCTCTGTGGGAAGAATTTCTCCAGCATCAAGTTTCTGTGTGATTTTTAAAGTGGTTGTCCTTGGGAATTCCCTGTGGTCCAGTGGTTAGAACTCTGTGCTTCCACTGCAGCGGGCATGGGTTCAATCCTTGGTCGGGGAACTAAGATCCCACATGCTGCACTGCGCGGGCAAAAAAAAAAAAGTGATTGTTCTTAAAGTGGACCAGAGCACTTTTATATTGTTTACTAAAAGATGAGAGAAACAGGAAGATAACTGAGAGTTCAATTCATTTATAAATACACTTGTAGATAGTGACACAATTCGATCCTGCTTTTAAAATATATTGTAGGACTCATTTTGTCTGTTGGAGTTTTAACTTATTTTGGTTGTGCTTGTAACATTAAATATGCTACTTGAACAGATGAAATTTTAAACATAAAAATCAATAAAATGCATTTGCTCTGGGACTGTGTTGAAGTCATGGCACGATGCTACTTATTCTGCCCTCTGCCCAGTGCACAATGGGGCATTTTTCAGGCTGCCACGATCCCTTGTGTTCTCTCCTATCTTGTCTCATAACTTATCCAGAATTGAGAGCTCATGTTATCATGTGCAGGCTGCATATTCCCTTGATGTATTAAAGGTATATAATCATTACTCCTACGTCGGTCCTTTGAAAGTGACTGAGTCAGAATAAAGCACGTGCAAAAGTGGAAGACAGAAGAGGAGAGAGATGGAGAATACACTTGGCCTCTAGAATCTAGAAAAGGGAAGGCAATGGGTTCTCCCCTAAAGCCTCCAGAAGGAATGCCATCCTACCGACGCATTCTGTCCCTGTGAGACTCATGGCAGGCTTCTGATCTCCAGAACTGGAAGATCGTCAATTTGCATGGTTTTCAACCACTGAATTTGTGGGGATTTGTTACAGCAGCAATAGGAAACTAATACAGACTCTATTCCATCTGGGTCCACTAGACCTCTTTCTCTCTTACAAGCCTATTTCAATTAATAATTTACCTAGAAGATATTAAAACACTCTGATTATTAGTGGGAAGTATTTTTATACCTCTATTTTAAATTTTATTTAACTCACTCTGTTGGGGTCAAATATGTTTGAAGGGTACATTTTCTTCTACATATCTAAAACAGTGGATTTCAAAGATGAAGGTCAATGTTACACAGTTTTTAAAAATATTCAATGAGAGGAAAAAACCTTATAACAGTAAAATTTATGTCAAGCTCTTTTCTTATCAGAAAGAGACCCCTCTTGAGATGTTCATATAAACCAGCATATCTTAGTATCTTATTTTGTTATTCCATTTCTGCTGGGTCTAAAAATGACTCAAGTAGCAAAGAAAGAGCTGGAATCTCAGGAGAGCCAACTGGTCATTTCCCTGATAAGTTGTAAGCAATCAAATTATCATACTGTGTAGTCGTTGATCATTTCCAATAGAAAAGATTGGGTAAGTACAAAGAAGAACGGTGCCTCAAGGAGTAAGCAATATAATGTAATTAGAGCTCCCCTGATATAGTAAAAATGCAAGCAAATGAAAGCAAAAGAAAAGTTACAAGGGCATTGACACCTGGAAAAACTGATTTAGGGTCTTTCAATAAAAAACAAGTGCTGAAGAATAAAATCATATCAGAGTGAATGAGTTCTTCATAAACTTGTAACAAAAAAGAACCATGCTAAGCAGTGATTGACAAAAGTTATGTTAATGAAAGATATCTAACTGTAGCTGAGTTTTTTATTTGTTCAAATTTTCTCTAAAATGTGCACCATTCTTTAAAAATACTTATTGATGATCAGAAATTGGTATGCTTTGTTCCCGAAGAAGGTCATTTTAATTATATCCTAAGTCTAAGAAGAAGTAGCCTTTCTTCAGAACATAGAACCAAAAGAACTAATGATGCATGGAGCTACATAATTCATTAGGTCACTGAGAGACAGGGCCCGCCATTATAAGAATGTGAACCAAATGTGGGGACTTGTACAGTGAAAGGAAATATTTCCATTCATCTTGAGGAGTTCACAAGATGAAAGGAAATGGAGCTGGCAGCAGTGAAGAAAGGCACGTCAACCCTATGACAATCTATCTGGGATGTGAAGTGAAGATTCTGGAACAATCCTGGTCCTCCCTCCATCTCCCTGACGATTCCTTTCCTGGCGTTGCCTTGGAGTCTTCTTCCTCCATTCATTCCCTAAATGATCATCCTCTAACCTCTCCTCTTCTTGCTCTGTGTCCTCCCTTTATATAAATCAATGATTTGAGCCATCAGCTGTTTGCTAAGTATCTACAAGTTTGTATCTCGAGTCAAGACCTGTGTCCCAAGGTCCAGACTCAAATGTGAGAGTCTTCATACTTCTCCCATGAACCTCTCACATGAACCTGTCACATGTGCACACTGATTCATTTTCTTCCAACCCCCTGTAAACCTCCCCTTCTCTGCATCCCCCAGCTCAGAAGATGTCCCCACTGCCCATGCAGTAGTGACAGTCTTTCTAAACCCTCCTCCCTCCTCTGCCCACATCAGTAACTAGTTCCAGTGCCTTGATATTTCTCAGTCCTACACTTTCCTTTCCTTGCCACTGTCTCTGCTTTTATCAAACCCTATTTCTTCTCACTGGAACAGCATCCTCATTGGCTTCCCTTTCTCTATGCTCCCCCTCCAAGCTACACTCTACACTTCGGCCACATCTATTCTTGTGCGACATAAATCAACTCATATTGCTGCCCTGCTTTTCAATTCCTTTCTGAGAACTTTCAGCATAAAGTTTGAATTTCAAGACCCTTCACAATCAGAAATTGCCTCCACGGTAGCTCCTGAAACTTTCTGCCATACCTGTCCTTACAACCATCCCAAACAATTGGCCATGACACAAAGTCCCCATGACATGATATCTTTTACGTCTGGAATGCACATTGCCACTCTTCAAGTCCCACGCATCCCTCAAGGATCAGACTAAACACCGTTGCCTTTAGGAAGAGTTCTCTGGTGTTGTGATCTGATTTGGACCTCTCTCGCTTCCCACAACGCCTACTGCGTACCTCTGTGATGTCCTTCCCACTCTGTATTGTAATCATTGGTTTGCTTTGCTGTTTCCAAAACAGAAGGCAACTTGACAGGCAGGGATACTCACCACTATACTAATGAGGAGAGAAGGCAATTTGAGGTCCTCACTGGGCATCTCGATGTCTTGAGCTTCTGGCACAATGCCTGGCACATAATGGGTGCTCAATAAATGTGGCGACCCAAAAGTGTGCTGGGTAATTGTCAGGGGGAGGGAAGTTATTGAAATAATGGACGAGTTACACAAAAATAGTGAGATGGGCCTCTGCTCAGAAATTATCTCACTCTTGGAAAAGACTTGGACGTATCAATGGAACCAACCAGCAAGATATTGTACTATTATTTAATTGAAAGTGAAGCATATAGAATTTGGGGAACAGGAGCAGTATTTGACAGAGAAATTGGCCAGGTGACAGTTCTTGGGTCCCTAAAATAGGAGAGATTTTAGGCGAGGTAACAGACTGAAAAAATGATGATTTAGTACTTTGGTTAACTTATTTTGGCTCACTCTCCATTTTACTCAGACCATTGATCAGAAATCATATGTGGAGGCAACACCAATAAAAATGACCTCTATTCTATGAACAGGGTGTTTTATAAGACTCTATAAAATGGTAAATAAAATCTTATGTGAAGTCTTTTCAAATAATCCCAAAATACTACTCTGCCTCTATTTGGAGGATACAAATCTTTCCTTTGAAGACACAATATCTCTCCTATTATAAACCATTGACCTGTGCGCCACAACAAGAGAGGCCACGATAGTGAGAGGCCCGCGCACTGCGATGAAGAGTGGCCCCCACCTGCCGCAACTAGAGAAAACTCTCGCACAGAAACGAAGACCCAACACAGCCAAAAATAAATAAATAAATAAATAAATATTAAAAAAAAAAAATCAGCCTTTAAAAAAAAAAACGCTATTAAGATCACGTTGGTTGTAAGATTCCCACAGGCTCAGCAAATTTGGACCTAATTACTGCCACCTTAAATGTGAAAAGAGGATATTCTGAAGTTGCTTACAGGAAGATCTGGCACAATTTAGAAAAATGAAAATCAACAGTGAGACAGTGGACGACTTTAACTTAATTAAAGAATAGCTTCTGGTGAGAAAAGCAACATGTACTCAGAATTGCTGTTACAGAAACATTGAAATACCTGAAGTGCTCTGATAATTAAACAAAATTCTTCAGCAATCCTGTTTTCTTCCTCTACCACTGCAGGAGAGTTCCTTGCTTCTCTTCTCTTTTTAAGAAGGAAGGCAGGAAGGAAAGAATATGACCCCATGAAAATGAGTTTTAGATAGGAGGGGTGACCAGGAAAAGGACCTATGAGAAATGTGTGACCCCTTTCGAGGCCAACCAGAAGAGACCACAATTTAGATCCTCTTAAACCTGCAACCTTTTTTTCCCACTCTCTTTCAATTCCAGAAACACCCATCTTCTCTTTCAATACAGCCTCTTTCTAACCTTCACTCTTGTACTCACCTCTCTCTTAATTCATTCTTCATTTCCTTCCTTCTTCTTCCATCACTGTTGGTGATACAGATTGGACAGCTGGGAGATGGGGTGCAGAGGTAAATAATTGTGGATTTTCCAATATTAATGTTGGCTTGAGAGGGCTAGTAAGAGTCTGAGTCCACATTCTTGCAACAGCAATTCTATCTCAGTGTATCCAAAGTACAGTGAGCTTTGAACTGGAATTAAGTTAAATATAGAAAACCAGTTCAAAAGACATTTGAATATTGTATCAAATCCTCTGGATCCTCATTTACAAGACACCTCTGTGTGTCTTTCATTTAGTTAGGTACTAGGTAAGATTATAGATTTGGAAGAATACACAATCCCTGTGCGACCTGGAGATTGCTAAAGAAATTTCGATCTTCTCTCCATAGACCCTAAACCTCCTCCAGACCTCCTGGGTCGCCCCCGTGTGGGGCTTAGAGCTACTGGAAATAGCCACACAAGAGGCTGTGCTATGACCCACCCATGGAGCCAGGGCCCTCCTGTTCCCCTTTCTCTTCCAGAACCTAGAAGGACAGTGAACTGTAGAAGGCCCATCCTTCCGTGGTCCACTCAAATCCCCAAAGCCAGCACACCAGACCACTAAGTATTTAGGGATGGATTACCTCGGTCCATAAGCTTGATGTTCAAGAGCTGTAGCAGTGTTTCTGCATCCAACCTAATTTCAATTCAAAGCACCCCTCAGTTCCTCATGTGTGTGGGCGAGGCCTCAGTCCTCAGGCTGCTGAACATCTCTGCTCTCCTCTGGCCCATCTTAGGGACAGGTGGAATCAGAGATAGGACTTGGAGCAGGGTTGGGGGGGGGGCGGGTAGTGGGAGAGGTGGATAGTGCTCCAGATGTAGTCCCATTTACCCAGGGATGAGACCTGCCCACTGGCTCATGCCCTTACCAGGTGAAGGTCAGAGTCAGCCTTCTGGGGAAATCAGGACATTTTTAGTTTTGGTGATGTGGCTATGGGTGGTTGGCTTAGGGGTATCCTCAAACTGTAGCCTCCTTTTTGGTTTTTCTTTAACACATGTATGTGTACTTCATTCCTTTTTGTTCAGAGTGGTATTCCATTGTAAGTATACACCACAATTTATTTATCCATCCACTTCTTCATGGACATTTGGGTCTCTCACAGTTTGGGGCCATTATAAAGTAAACATTTATGAGCACTGTGTACTAGGAATTTTGGGGGGGAGTGGTAAATACATATTTTCTTTCCTTTTGGGTAAATACCTAAGAGTAGAATTTTAGGGTTAAATAGTAAGTACATGTATAACTTTATAAGAAACTGCCAAATTATTTTCTAAAGAGGTTGGTAGTGTACCTCTCAGAGGTATCTGAGAGTTCCAACTGTACCATATTCTCACCAACATTTGAGATTGTCAGTTTTAGCCTTTTTCATGGGTGAGTAGTAATATCTCATTGTGGTTTTAATTTGCTTTTCCCTGATGAATAATGAGGTTGAGTAATTTTTGGTGTACTTCTTGGCTCTTACAATATCTTTTTTTTTTACTTTAAGAAACCGATGAAATATTTCACCCTTATTTTAATAGGTTGTTGGCCTTCTTACTGAGTCATAAGAGTGCTTTACAAATTCTGGAAATCTTTGCCTACCCCCAAGGATATGTAGATTTCCCCCCTCATTTCCTCTCAATGTTTTATATAATAGTTTTGGCTACTATATTTAGGTTTTTGATCCATTTCAAGTTAGGGTTTTTTGTTTGTTTGTTTGTTTGTTTGGGGGTTTTTTGGTTTGGTTGGTTTTTTTATGTTGGAAGGTAGAGGTCAAATTTCAGCTTTTCCCATATGGATGTCAGCTGTTCCAGCACCGTTTGTTAAAAGACTATGCTTTCTCCATTAATTATGTTGACACTAGGACCTCTACATCTAACCATGATGAAATAATAGGAATGGACTTACTCCTAAATAATTAGGAAGCTGGACAACATAAATGAAACAACGGACAATAGGCAGTTCAGGACAGGGGTCATGGGAGAAGGGAAACAAATGAGGCGGTCTCTGCATTTGTGCCAGCTGACTGCCTGGAGAGTTGCCAGGCTGAAGTACAGGAAGGAGGTACCCAAATAAGTAGCCTCCCTGAGTTGAGAAGACCAAAACTGGAGTCCAAGGAAGCCAGAGCTGCTAGAATTTACAGAGCAAAATACCTAAATGGCCAAGAAGCTGAGGCAGTTATCCTCTGTTCCCATCCATTATCAGCTGAGGAATGTCCCGGGGTGTCTACTCCCAGGATTCCTGAGCTGCGAAGGTAAGCCAGGAGAGAGCCCTCAGGCTGGGACATGATGGGGCTCCATCTGCATTTTCCAGAACGGTAACTACAGAGGTCATGTGGGAGGGGAGCTAGCAGTCTCTGCCTCAGGGGGTCTTGAGTCCCTTCTGCAGGGAAACTAGCCCAACTGACAAGCCCTGATGAATGGAATCTTCAGGAGCAATCATAGCCCCGCCGCTGCCGCCACCTGGGCCCCTATCCCATCTTGGCCAGAACGGAGGTGGTGCCAGAGTACAGACTTTCCTAGGAACTTGGTGGGCCGTGGTGTGGGCATCTGGGAGCCTAAGTCAAAACAGAAAAGGAAGAACAGGGCGAAGATGGCATGGAGACGGCTGTGAAAACCTGTGCAGACTCATGGGAGGCGCATCAAGGGACTTGCTCCCAGAAATAGCTGGCTGTCTTTGGAGGGGGTGACTGAGGTTCTGCGACTACAAAAGCTGGGGCCATGGTGCCGTTTAGCAGGGGGGTTCCCGGTGAGTTCCAGCTAAGCGACTAGAGCCTGAGTTCCTTGACCTCGTGTGTAATGACCTTTCACCTTTGGACCCATGACACCACCCACCTGTCCAATGTCAGCTCTGTGATACTGATTAACATTTTGGAGCAATTGTAGAGATCAGCTCATTTGTTTCCCTTCTCCCATGATCACTGTCCTAACATTTTGGACCTCCGGGAAAGTAGGAACTTGTCCATTTAATTTGCCCAGCGCTTAGAATGGTATCTGACATATAATAGACCGCAAGACATATTTGGTGAAGAAATAAATATGAAACAATCTCACACCACATGCTCTTCTCCCCCACCCCTTAACCCCATCCATACTTCTCCAAAGCCCACGTCCAATGTTGCCTCCCATTATGAAACATTTTCTCCAGGGCAGAATTAGCAAGCATATCTCCCAAAAGGCAAATGAGAATCAGCTCATTCCTGTACTTAGCACCTACCCTCTTGGTCCAGAGATGATTCTAAACCCCATCGCTGGTCATGAGTTTCACTTAAAGATGACACATTTCGTTGCTGCGGCAAAGAAACTAAACCTTAATTTAATCCACCTTCAAGATGCACCTTCTTCTTTAAACCATGACTGAAGTACTGATGATGCCAAAAGCCAAAAAGGGCTGAACAATATATGCCAGGAGAAAAATGAAAATGACGAGTCTCCATTTCTACCCCCTAATTAGTTAAGAATTACAACTGCCTTCAAGTTACTGTAAGGAGTCACGATTGTTGTAGAGCTGTGACTTCTCCTGAGAGGAATACGCTGCTGAGTGTTTCACTCCTGGCTCTTGAAATTAAAAATCTCATTATTCAAAGAGCTTCTAGCAATATCTCAACATATTAAATTCAAAAGTTCATTCTCAAAAGCCTTATTCTACCAGATGCTGTGTTAGGCGGAAGAAAAGGCTCATGAAAAAAATGGAATAACAAGGCTGGAAAATATCTAAGTCATGAATTCCATCCTCTTTTCTTCAAGTAAGACCCATTTTAGCTGCTGTGCATGGAGGAAACTGACCCCATGTGATCCTTAAAGACCTTCAGAGAGCATGCCACCAGTCGAGGCACTGTTACAGTTGAGACAGTACTTACATTAAAGTCAAGCCCAACTATCTCTTCTTGTGCAGCCCTTTTCGGTTTGGGCACCATGATTGGGCATGAAAATTCCAAATGCTACCAAACTACGGACATTCACTCTTGTGTATTTGAGACATTCATTCAGACTCAGCAAAATTCTACTACAGCATGATTCAGAATCAGATATACTGCGACCCAAGCCTTACCTTCTGAAACATAAAAGTTCCAGAATAGTCTTCACATAACACAGTTACACACATCTGCACATCAGCAGTGTCCAGAGTCTCAGTGGAGATGCATAAACTTCAGTCTGCCACGTGAGGACCATTGGTTACCAAAGAGTGAAGGGAAATAGCATGGAGACTTGTGGCTGACGCACAAATCCCCAGATATAAGATTAACTGTCACACTTTAAGAATTAAGGCCCCCTGGGACTTCCCTGGTGGTCCAGTGGTTAAGACTCCGCGCTTCCACTGCAGGGGGTGCAGGTTGGACCCCTGGTCAGGGAACTAAGATACCTCACCCTCCACATTGTGACCAAAAAACAAAACAACAACAACAACAAAAAAACAGAAACACTTTCCTCAATAAAGTGAAGAAAATATTTTTTAAAAATAGTATTAAGGCCCCCAATAGGTGCATGAAAAGATGCTCAATGTCACTAATTATTAGAGAAATGCAAATCAAAACGACAATGAGGTACCATCTCACACCAGAATGGCCATCATGAAAAAGTCTGCAAATAACAAATGCTGGAGAGGGTGTGGAGAAAATGGACCCCCTCCTACCCTGTTGGTGGGAATGTAAATTGATACAGCCACTATGGAGAACAGTATGGAGGTTCCTCAGAAAACTAAAAATAGTGTTGCCGTATGATCCAGCAATCCCACTCCTGAGCATATATCCGGACAAAACTATAATTTGAAAAGATACATGCACCCCTATGTTCACAGCAGCACTACTCACAATAGTGAAGACATGGAAATGACGTAAATGTCCATCGACAGATGATGGATAAAGAAGATGTGGTATATACGTATACAATGGAATATTCGCCACAAAAGAGAATGAAATAATGCCATTTGCAGCAACATGGATGGACCTGGAGATTATCATACTAAGTGAAGTGAGTCAGAAAGAGAAAGACAAACATCATATGATATCATATATGTGGAATCTAAAATATGACACAAATTAACTTATCTATGAAACAGAAACAGACTCACAGACATAGAGAAGAGACTTGTGGTTGCCAAGGGGGAGGGGGGTGAGGGAGGGATGGATTAGGAATTTGAGATTAGCAGATGCAAACTCTTATATATAGGATGGATAAACACAAGGTCCTATTGTATAGCACAGGAAACTATATTCAATATCCCGTAATAAATCATAATGGAAAAGAATATGAAAAAAAGAAAAAGAAAAAAAAAGAATTAAGGCTCTGAAGACAGAAACAATGGGGAGTCACCTCTTCCTTTCTCCTAGTTTTATTGCCCTAACCACCTCTGATGATGTCTATATGAGACATTTCTAAGTAGATCTAGAGAAGCATTCTACTTTGAGTCAATTTCACTCTATTAAAAAAAAATACACAGAAGATGTCTTTAAATTTGGCCGAAACTCTCATAACTTCACGTCATGATTTCTCTGCGGCCTGAAATTAAAGAATCAATAATACATTCAATTGTCCTAATTGGTAGTTACAGATCTTATCTTCAATTCATAGAGGCAATCTCCTCCGGCATATTTTAAAGTCAGCTTTTACAGTTCACTGTGCAATTTGCAAAAGATTTTTTGACTAACAATTGTTTTGGCTTGGTTGAGGCCCTTATCACATCTCCCCTGGATCCTTTCAAACCTTCCCAAGGCTCTCAGTCAGCTTGTAGGCCAAGCTGTTCCCATCCTCCATCTCCTCCTTGTAGCAGACCAGATGAAGTCACGCCCCTGCCTACGATCCTTCAGAGGTTCTGCTCAGACTTTGGGAAGAAGTTGAAACACCTTACAAGGCTCTTTATCCCCCTGCCCTCACCTCTCCCATGCTCCTTGCCTCCCCCTGCCCTTCTTTCCAGCTGTACCAAACACTAACTGTTGCCCTAGATGTCACTGTACTGATGGTCTCCAGACCTTTTCATATGCTCTAGCCTCTGCCTAAAATTCTCTTTCTTGAGCTTGAAGCCTTAGGTTAGCCATTCCCTTCTCCAGGGGTCCATCCTCCACCACGGTGCTTCCCGACACTCATGTCATGACATTAGAGCTACAATAACACTTCAATAGCACCAAGTAATGAATGGATTGAGGTGAAAAGAGAGGCCACCGGAGGTGTCTCTGGCCAGAGAGAGCAGACCCTGCCCACTGGTCACTCCATGCCCAACCCGGCTGCTCCAAAGGCAGAGGACAACTTGGTCCCTCTCCAACCTGGTGTTGGCATTCCCACTGGGCAACCCCACTCTGAAGATGCTCCTCCACAATCATGAAACAAAATGAAGTTGTTTAATTCTCCATTACAGCCCAGACGAGTGGTGTCGTTCTGTAGATTCTATAAAGGCAGCGGCTGTGGACTTTTGTGGGCAGCACGGTGACCCCAGCATGATGTCCAGGGCATCCTCGGTGCTCAGAACGTGTGTGTCAGCTGCCTTGCAAGCCTAAGCAAATGCTAAGGAGGAACCTGGCACCGTCCCCTTGCACTGAGGTGCAACTGCACGTGTATGTGGCAGGAGGGACGACTTAGCCAAGCAAACCTTGTGGCTGATTGCCTGTATTCTTCTCCTGGCTGGTGTACGGGAGCTGGGAAAATTCTAAAGGCCAACACAGAAGGCATAAATGGCATCTCCTTTACATCGTAAATATGAGAGTCATCCCCACTACCAAGGAGTTAATTACGTTCCTCCTTTTTTATGTTCGACAGACCCAACTTCTCTGAATTTGAACGATCCTCTGTATGTTGCCAGAGCCGGTGGCGATGAAGATTTTTCTTAGGCTACCAGGCAGCCAAGCACTTCCAAATCCCTCCCTGAGATGTCCGCTTCCACTGGCTTCTTGTCTGAGAGCCTGCGACCAGCTTCTCGTGCCGATTCCAAACCTGAAACACAACATCATCATAATTACACAGAAATACCATCCTAATAAATCGCCATGGGTTGTTCTGTCTCATTTGTACTGCCAAAACATATTTTTTGTATCCTAAGTACCACTGAATAGACACCCTCACGAACTCACTAGACACCATCATGAACTTACTTTCCCAGAGAGGTTTCATTTAAGAGTTAATATCCAGGACCTTTACGTAGCTCTATGCAACCCTAGCACATCTGAACAACACAACTGAGAAGCGTTTGTCAAAAGGAGAATGTAGGGGCTTCCCTGGTGGCGCAGTGGTTGAGAATCTGCCTGCCAGTGCAGGGGACACGGGTTCGAGCCCTGGTCTGGGAAGATCCCACATGCCGCGGAGCAACTGGGCCCGTGAGCCATAATTACTGAGCCTGCGCGTCTGGAGCCTGTGCTCCGCAACAAGAGAGGCCGCGATAATGAGAGGCCCGCGCACCGCGATGAAAAGCGCCCCCCCCCTTGCCGTATCTAGAGAAAGCCCTCACACAGAAACGAAGACCCAACACAGTCAAAAATAAATAAATAAATAAATAAAATGCAAACCTTTAAAAAAAAAAAAGGAGAATGTATTCAGAAGAGACAGATGCTTACATTTTTTTCCCCTTACCTTGAGCTTAATGCTATTTCCACAGCGAAAATTACAGACTTGCTTTGTTTCTGGCCATGGCAGCAAATCCAAACAAAAGCTTTCCCGGCAGCCCCAAAGCAAACCCGTGACCCCAAGCACCTGTCACTTCTGTCGGTTGTCATCACCACTCTCTTCTCCATAAAGAAGTAAATTTTCAAAAGGACAAAAATAAGAAAGCAGAGCTGTCAGTCATTTCAATTCTTTATTTTTCTGAATAGAATATCTGTCTTGGTCTATTAAAAAATACTTGGCCACTCATTCGGAATCCCTTCATTAACAGGAGGTATTAAGTCTAATCCATTTTGCCATTTTGAAGAACTATCTCCTATGCATTTAAAAGCCTGTTCTCGTGGTGAGGTTAAACCCTCCGCCTCTCAGCACGGTTTCGTTCTGCTTAAACTCCTGACTTCAGGTACACAAGGCATTTTCATTAAGTCACCATAATTTATTGGAGAAGAGAGTCTATATTGTATCTAGGAGATGAATATATGCAACATCATTTTTAAGCTCTAAAGAAAAATACAAGCATTAGCTACCTTTATGTTTATTATCCCTTTAGCACCTAATGCATAGCAAGGACTCAATAAATGTCTACTTAATTAGCGTAAATGTGGACAAACTGTAAAGAAACAAAGGGAAATATTTCATGAGGATAATAATAAATTCAAAATACAAAATCTCCTATGGTGCCAGCATTGCTGACCCTACAATGTTGGTTGGGGGCCAAAGTGGGCTCCCACTCCTGGACGTGTACCCACGCAACCAGACATGGCTGTTGCCCTTTGGGACCATCTGGTGCCAACCTAAGGTTGTACTCAGGGCTCACATTCTTCAAAAAGAAAAGTGACTGCACCAGGCATTAGTGAGCGATGAGATTTTACTGGAGATTCCACAGGGAGCCCAAGAATATCGCATCACACCCTGGGAGTGACAGCTCTCCCTCCACCCACCCCAGCGGACACCAGCCCCTCCCTCGCTGCTCCAGACGGGCGTCCTCCCGCTCTCGATTCAACGCTGTCATCAGAGAGGTAAAAGGCAGTCCCAGCTGAAGACGCTTATCACATGGGGGCTTTTCCAAATACGGGAGAGAGAAAAAGAGGTATGGAGAGAAAAGAAAAATATTCCATCCCAGGGCCATCGCGCAAAAGACAGACCACGTGCTAAACCTTACACCGTGATATGTTGTAAACGGACACAGCATTTTGTAAAGGGAAATGATGGCACACAGAACGAGCGCCGGTAATACCCACGCCCCTTGAGTCGCTCCAGAGAACACAGTCCAAGAACATACGCCCACAGGAGGAAGCCGGCCGCAGGAAGAGGCTCTGTGAAGCATTGTCCGCGCTGGAAACCAGAGAGGGCTGGGCCGGGGTGAAAAACATGGTAAATGTTCTTTCTAGGAAATGATGCTGCACCCACACAGTGAAGTCTTCTTCTTTGATGAAAAAATGTAATTAAGGTGGCCACCTTGAGATGTAGAAAACAGTTATTTTTCACTTAATCGTATTAAATGAAAAAAGAAAAATTAAAAATAAATCAATGGACCGTGATTATAGACTATAGTTGCATTAGTAAATATGTGTATGGACAAAGGTCTGGAAGAACTTTTAGAATTTTTAAAATGACGACCATGAAAAGACTAAGTTTATTGTTTTGTTTGAGAAAACTTATTTAATAGTTACTTCATAAGCTTTTGAGGTAAAAAGAATAAAAATATTTGACCACACTCAAAAAGGGACTTTTAAATTTAGTTATGGATCCCAAATAACTTTTGACATAACAGTTTAAACTGCTACTTAAATGGAGAATAATTTTCCACATGTGAGAGTTATCTCAGACTTAATATGGTGGATACTCAGTCTGCAGGTACAGAAATTAAGATAAAAACAAGCTTTTTACATTTGTTCTAATGATGGGCTTTCAGATGGATGGGGCCTTTGGAGTTCTAAAGACAAATCCTCTATTTTAACTTTCCCGAAGATCAATGAACCCACAATTCTAAAGGGGAGTAACAGGACACTTTCAGACTCAGATTCCATTTTTCCTCTCAAAAAAACTGTATTCTGGAATAATATCATTTATCAGGATTTGCAGCCTAGCCTAACAGCACCAGAGGAAACTGAACAGGTGAAAAGCATGTTAGCTTAAAGCAAGATGAGAAGCAAAGCGTATCTTTGGCTAAAAGGTACGACGAAGGATGAACAGTTAGCCACTGACCCAGTGTAACCAGGCACAACAAACAAGAATGTGCAATGACTGAAATTATATTACAATGCTTATAGCAAATCGTTAGCTAGATGGAGGTGGCACGGCTAAGTAACACAGAGGGACAGTTTTATATTTTTCTGGGCTGTCTCTGTGGTTGAGTCTAAAGATGTGTCCACCCCAGAGAGCAACCCGCCTCCTTCAGCAAAGGCTGGGGGGTGGTGCTGGGAAGAAGAAGGGTGGGGTCTCCAATTCTACCCTCTTATAGGAGCATACCTATCACCTGAGGTACCATTGTATAAACCCATCCGGTCCCCTTAGCTCTCATAAACAGGCTTGTTTCTCATTGAATCTATAAGGTACCAATAGTGTTTTTTTAATGTTTTAATTTTATTGGAGTAGAATTGATTTACAATGTTGTATTAGTTTCAGGTGTACAGCAAAGGGATTCAGTTATACGTATACATATATTCATTCTTTTTCAGATTCGTTTCTCTCATAGGCTATCACAGAATATTGAGTAGAGTTCCCTGTGCTGTACAGTAGGTCCTTGTTAGTCATCTATCTTATATATAGTAGTGTGTGTGTGTTCATCCCAAGCTCTTGATTTATCCCTCCCCCTAAGTTTCCCCTTTGTTAACCATAAGTTTGTTTTCAATATCTATAAGTCTGTTTCTGTTTTGTAATTAATTCTCTTGTATTTTTTCTTTTTTTAAAATTAGATTCCACATATGAGTGATATCATACGATATTTGTCTTTCTTTGTCTGACCTACTTCACTTAGTAAGGCACTAATAGTTTTAACATGCTTTCTTGGTGATGACTCACAGGCTTTTGAAAGTGGGTTCTGGAGCCCCCATAAGCGTGATCCAACCCTAACTCCTGAATTCTCATCATGGTCTCGTAGAGATAAATTTCAACCAAGGCTGGGGGGAAATGGCATTGAATGGTTTCCCCTAAATACTGAACAGTAGAACTGCTGTTAATGATTCAAACCTTAACCAATTACCCCCCATAAATAAATATATACGTGTATATATATTTCATATATACATATGAGATAATGTATTTCTGTGTTTACATAATCAGGAGCTTGAAATTTCAAAGGGCTGCTCAGAAAAGGAAAATTATATATTCCTCTGTTAAAATGAATAACCCAGTAACCTTGCTTCACACCTTTGTAGTGCCTCAGGCTTACCAAGGGAAAGAGCTCAGGGTATCTGTTCAAAATTCCTAGTGTGTAAGGAGGAAACTCCTGCTGGAACAGCTGACTTTGGCCCATGTGGCCTGAAGTCCCTTCCAGACCACTCTGTGTAGGTCTGGGCATAGGGAGCAGTTAATGTGGATGGGAAAGCATGTTTGGGGCCTAAGTTGTTATTATTTAGCAATTTTGTTTTATTTATGAATATTTTTTTTATTATATATTATTTATTTTATTTATCTATATATTATTTACTATTTTTATATTTGCTTATAAGCATTAGCTTATGAAAGTGGGAGAAGAATATTCTTCATCCATTTCATCATCTCCTCTTGCTAAGTAAAATACAGAAACAATGATATGTTCCACAGAGATTTAAAATGGGGGGAGATGCAATAGTGAGAGGTTATGGACATGGTATCAGCACAAGGCAAGTTTCACCTGATTCTTGGTCTTCCTGACCCTTGATTTCAGGAGGTTTTTCATTGGTCATTGCTGCCCATGGTCTAAACAGACGTTAAAAAATGAGATAAACAATCATTGAAGGTGATGCACACACATCAGGTCCTGAAATCTGGATGCGGATAAATGACTCCTTGAATGGTCTTTGCAGCCTTTTATTGCATATGAAAGAACTTGCCATATACAGAGATGGACACTTCTAGCTCTACCACTGTCTTAACGTGTCAAAAATAGATCACCACTTCCATGCCTCCTTCTTTTGAATCTCCATGTCAGCTCTTTCACAACTATAGTTTTTAACTTTTAGAGTTAATAGTACATTCACTTTGTCATTTATTCTGGAAGTGACTATAAACCACTGCCAGCCTTGGCTAAATCTGACTTTTCAACAAATAAACTATCAGGATTTGGATTGTTTTAATTATTTGCCTCTCTACTGGCAAACCTATCATTGGCAGTAAGAGATAGCCTTCCAGTGTTTTCGGAAATTTAATTTATGGCATGAACTGTGCAAAATTCCCTCCTTTCATACCTGGTAAAATCTGTTAACCTCCAGAATTCCAAATGCACCATGAGCCACTTGCATCACTGTTGGGGAGATATGAGACTTCATGTTTGGGTGACAGCTAGTAGAACAGCCCCTGGCAAGTCCCTGGCATCATGTCAACAATGATAACATGCTGCCATATCAGAATGACTAAAAGATGTACAGAGGGGAAACATATATCTCTGCCTATATATTTCTGAACATTTATTATTTTGCCATATTATTCTGATGAGAAAAAAATTGACTACTCTTAGAAAAAGATAAATGTATGTATGATTCCTTTCCTAGGGCTGACATAATGAAGTACAGTTGACCCTTGAACAACAGGGGTTTGAACTGCTGTGATTCCAATTATACATGATTTTTTTTTCAATAAATACATACTGCAGTACTACACGATACAGTTGGTTGAATTTGCGGATGCAGAACAGCAGATATGAAGGCCAACTCTAAAGTTCTATGTGGATATGGAAGGTCCGCATCCCTAATCCCTGCATTGTTCAAGGGTCAACTGTACTACAAAGTGGATGGTTTGAACAACATAAACTTATTGTCTCACAGCTCTGGTAGCCAGGAGTTCAAGATCAAGGGGTCATCAGGGTTGGTTTCTTATGAGGCCTCTGAGGAAGAACCCGTTCCATGCCTCTCCCCCAACTTCTGGTGGTTTGCTAGCAAATTTTCATGGTCCTTGACTTAAAGAATCATCACCTCTGTGTCTATCTTCATGTTCACATAGTGTTTATTCTCATAGTGTGTGCATGTCTGTCTCCAAATTTCCCTTTTTTATAAGGATTGCAGTCATATTGGATTAGGGCCCACCCTAATGAGTCGCTTTAACTTGATTACCTTTGTAAAGGCCCTGCTTCCAAATAAAGTTACATTCTCAGGTAGTGGTGGTTAGGATTTCAACATATGAATTTTGGAGGGACACAATTCAACTCATAACAGTAGGTGTTCATAAGAGATACGGCATGAGGTTGGGTTTTGCTGTTTGGCCAGGCCTGGTGCCTGGCTTGCAGGTGCCTTTTCTTCTTGGATGGAATCACTGTTCCGTGCAGCAGGTGGTAGAACCACACCCAGCCTTGTGAGGAGCCACCACAGTTTGCAGTAGATGAGGCCGAGGAAGCTCCTCCATCTGACGTGAGACCAGCCACCTAGTTCAACTGATCTCAGTAAGAAGTGAAACGTCACCCAGCACTTCTCCTATCAGAGATTTTCAAGTTGCTGTAGACAATCTAAGGAGGGTGTGATTCTTGGGCACCTACCATGCTCTTCCAGTGTAGCACAGGAGGGCATATTTGTTGACACAGTTGTTCTGTCATTGCTTAACTTTTATGTAGGTGCAGTGGATTGAAGAGTGTCCCCCCCCAAAAGATAGGTCTAAGTCTTAACCCCAGATATATGTGAATGTGGCCTTACTTGGAAATAGGGTCTTTGCAGATGTAATTAGTTAAGAATCTCAGTATGAGATCATCCTGGATTTAAAGAGGGCCCTAAATCCAATGACAGGCATCTTTATATGAGGAAGGAGAAGGAGGTTTGACACATGGGCCAATCAAAGGATCCAGTGCTTGAGAGACTGGGTAAAGGAAAGTACAGCAAACTAAGCACAATAGTCTGAGCCACTTCTCCCTCAAAACCTTCTCTGACTGTGAGGTGTGCAGGCCAAAAATGTGGGAAAACTGAGATGACAAAAAATGCTTACAAAAGGTAAGAAACTAAGTAGAGCTATTGGCATGGTGTTGGGGAAATAAAAATTAGGACTGAATCTGTGACAAAGCGGTGGAGTCCTGGAAAATATTGCAGGTTTTCAGTTGGGACCCCTGAAGGACTATACCCTAGAAGTAAGGGCAAACCATAGACTAGACCTTACAAAGAGTGAACAATTAGACTATAATCAATTTAATCCCCAATTGGATAAAAGTGATATGTTCCTACCCTCTTTGCCTATTGGAAGTGAAAGAGGAACCTCTCCAGAGGAAGGTAACACTATCCAGAGCCTCTACAATTTCTCATAATGTGTATAAATACATATGAATTTCCAGCATTCAATAAAAAATTGTAAGGCATATCAAAAGATAGGATATATCAAAAGGCAGAACAAAGACAATAAAATACAATAGAAATATACCCACAGGTGGTCCAAGTAAAAGGGAGTTAAGAAATGTGGACTTTAACTGTTATTAATAAGTTTCAAGAAAATAGATGATAATATGGAGAACTTCATCAGAGAACTGAAATCTATTCAGATAAAATCAGAAAGAAATTCTAGGACTAAAAAATACAATAACAAACTAAGATCAAAACAGATGCATTTCAGAAGCAGATTATACAGAGCTAGAAAGAGAATTAGTGACGTAGAAGACATGTCTTTAAAAAAATGTCCATACAGAATCACATAGAGTAAAAAAGAGGAAATAATGAAAAAGAGGGTAAGAAGTAAGAGTTATGGGACCTGATGAAAAGGCCTATCATATGTATAACTGGAATCTCAGAAATGGAGGAGAGAGACAATAGGACAGAAGTAATATTTGAAGAAGTAATAGCTGAGAATTTTTCTGAAATTGATGAAAGAAATCAAACTATAGATTTTAAAAATAATATGTGCTCAGCAATTAAAATACATAAAAAATTACATTTAAGCACATCACAGCTGAAAACCAAAAACAATGAGAAAATCTTAAAAGCAGCCAGAGAATGGAAAAACATATTATCTTCCCCAAAACAAGAAGATGGACAATTGACTTCTTACTATAATCAACTGAAGCCCAAACACAATGTAGTGACATTTAAAGTACTGAAAGAAAGTGCCACCATAGAATTCAACACCCGATGAAAATATCCTTCAAAATTAAAGATAAAATAAATATTTTTTACCAGCAGACCTGTACTAACCTAAAAGAATTTTCTTCAGGGAGAAGAAATACGATCTGAACCAAAAGCAAGGAAATGTAGGAAGAAATAAAAAGAAAAAAATTATAAAATGTGAATAAATCCAAATGAATATTAACCATGTAAAACAATGATAATATCTTATAAAGTTTAAAATATGTGTGAAATTAAATACACAATGACAACAACACAAAAGATAGTACCTTGTAAATGTTAAAAGTTAGTTTTCTAATGTGCTTTCATTGTCCAGGAATTAGACTAATAGAGTAGTATTAGTAATAATTATTAATAATTATTACATTACTAATACAGTAGTATTAGTAATGTAATAATTCATCACTACTAAGTTATTGTAGACTTTAATAAATTAAGGATATACCTTGTAATCCCTAGAGTAAGAATAAAAGAATAGTAGAAAATATACAACTAGAAAATTAATAGAGGATAAATGGAATAATTTAAAAATACATGAAAATTCCAAAATAATCAATAAAGGACAGGAAAAGAAACATAAACAACTGGGACAAATAGAAAACCAATAGAAGGTGGTATCTATAAATCAAAATATATCAGTAATTACATTAAATGAAAATGATCAAATACTTTCATAAAAAATACTATAAGACTGTATTAAGAAAATAAAACCTAACTAATACTGTTTACAAAAGGCCGACTTGAAATATAGGACCATACAACAGCTGAAAGAAAAGGATGGAAAAAATAGACCATGTTAATACTGACCAACCCCTCCCCCCAAAAAGCTGTTGTGGGTATATTAGTATTAAAGCAGTTTTTAAGTTAAGATACTACTAGAGATAAAAAGAAATATTTTATAAAGAAAAAAGATCAATCCACCAGGAAGGTAAAACAAATAGTATGTACCTGATAACATAGCTTCAAAATATAAAAAGCAAAAATTGACAAAACTGAAAGGAAAAATAGACACGTGCAATCACAGAGGTTTTAACAACTTCTCTCAGTAACGATAGCACACATAGCAGAGACAAAAGGATACAGAGATAGGAACAACATGAGTAACAAATATGAAGTAGCTGTCACATAAACAACACTACACTACAACTATACTATATTACCCATCACTTTTTGGTAAATACATGAGAAATATTTACCCAAAATATTCATATGCAGTGCTGTAAAGAACATCTCAACAAAATTCAAAACATCAAAATTATACAATATATGGTCTTTGGTCTCAGTAAAATTTAGCTAAAAATCATAAACAAAAAATTAAATAGAAAATCCTAAAATTTAAAAAATTAAGCACATGTGTAAGTAATGCATGGGCATCATTTGTATTGTATTGTGTATTTACCTAAGCTATGGAGCTGCAGGCTACTTCCCCTAATAAAATCCTTGCATGTTACACATGCCTTGGCATCGGCTTCTCAGAGGACCTGAGTGCATCATTTCTTTATTGAGTTTCCCCAAGTCTTGTATTGACCAGAATGAGCAGGTCCAATTCCTTCAACAGTCACTCATATTTACTTCTCGTGTATCAGTCATTCAACAAATATTTATCATCGCCAACGTACCAGGCATGACCTGATGAGCTTGGTTCTTTCCCTGAATGCCTCCTGTCTTGACTGTATTGCTCCTAAAAGGGACACCGAAAAGCGAACCCAGCCCTCAAGCACAGTTTGTCAGGTCCTGTTGGGAAAGAAGGCTCACCGTCTGTGTTCAGGACACATGACTTCCATTCAGGCAGAAGGATGCTGTATTTGACCACAGGATGCTGCCTCTTACTGGGATTTCACTGTTGACTTGAAATCCTGGATTTTTTTCTCCCACTTACCCCTGTGGCTTCATGTCTGCTTATTCTGTATCTGAGCAATTGCTCTCTTGGAGAGTTAGAGCTTATATGTATTCACATGACAGCTCATGCTGTTAGCCCAGCCTGGGGTCTTATCCTGATGTGGTTCCTTTGGGTCCTGACTTGGATGTGAAGCCTATTTGCTCACACCCGTGGGTTGATGGGCAGGCTTTGTACTTCTGCACGCCTGGGCAGGCTCGGTGAAAAGTAGCTGGTAAACTGAACAGGAAGCATAGTAGGCTTTATCTCTTTCTCCTGTTTAATTTTCTGTAGGAAACATTGCTTTTTGGTGAACTTAGAGCACATTTAGTAGAAGCAGATTCTGTGCATTCTACCGGTGACAGTGGGAATGGTTAGAAATCCTGCTGGCAAGAAGTGTGGGGTGAGTTCACTGTGAATTTTTATGAGGACAATGACTTTTTTAGAAGGCTGTAGCTGAAACACTGATGAAATGTGCTCTTTCACAGATGACCGAGTCTAACCGTGTTTGTGTGTGTGTTTTTTTAATTCAGTACAAGTTTAATTTTTTTTTTTTATCAATGGATAAAATTCTTATCCATTGCCAAAGAGGAAAAAGTTCTGTTAAGTTCAGGGAAAGCGAAATAAAGATCTCTGATGTAGTAACTTATGGGTCTACTCTGTCTCTGCTCCTGGACCTTCAGCAGGATGTTAATAAACAGCAGCCGTCAAACTGTCAGACTATTCTGCCTTATTACGTTGGGAGACTGGCATAGTGAAAAGGGCACCGGGAACAGGTAATATCAGGCACCACGTGATCTTGGACAAACCTCCCTGGGCCTCAGTTTCTCCAGTGGCTCCCTTGTCTACTTCATAGGGTCACGGTAAGAATCAACATATTGGGTGTAAAAGTGTTTTGTAAACTGTAACCTGCTATTCAGATGTCAAGCATTATTAGTTAGAAACTCCAGGAACACCTAACTTATTCAGATACCCCACTCCCTCCCATGTGATTGACGCTTGAGGTTACAAAAGAGCTTTTAAAATGGATGGCATGTTCAGCTCAGGGAATAGAGAAGAAAATTCCCATTGAAGACAAAGAAGAGATTGGTAATTAGAAAGAAAAAAGTGACAGGAATGAGCAATCAGAAGCTCTTGGATTAATCAGCTTATGGTGTCAGGAATCTAAATGTTGGAAAGTCTCTTTGATGATGTTTCACTGAGACGAAGACTAAGGACATTGGTAGCGGGGACCAGGGCCAGGCTTGGTGATTCTCTTCCTGATGTTCAAATGGACTCTGCTGTTTCCCTTCCCTTTGAACTTGGTTGGTTTATCCTGCCCAAAGCTCACTAATTTAGCTTGCTCACTCATTACGTGCCCCTGAAACACCTACACACACCTTTAACAACCAAAGTGCTTGCAAAGAAAAGGACCTGGATCACAGAGTACAACGCACAGGGTCAACGTAAACAAAGAGCTGAAACCAACACGTAGGCAATGATCAGAGCATGAACTGATTTGTCCGGGAGGACAACACAGGAAACACATCTATTCAATCCAAACTGTGAAAGCTGTAATATAATTGTGTTTCTCCCCTTCCTCTAACTTCAGGGAGGATGGAAGAAAAGTGGAACAGGTTGAACAATAAATATACTCGCAGAGCAAATGCCTTCATCACAACATATCATATTTTGACAAGTTTTGTAGGCCCCAAGCTACGAGATGGTGTAAAGGTCTCATTTTTCTTTCCATTGACTTTACTTAGGCTCACAAGTTTGACAATTTGTTGCTATTATCAGTATGACTTTTTAAAGCCAGTATTCTTAACAGTTAAGTTCCTCCAAACTCACCCAGCTCAGCTGCACAAATTTTAAGAGACGCTACAAGCATATATTTTTGTGACAGCTTCTAGTACCAAGTCAACAGAGTGGCCATAGAAGATATAGCAGATCAATAACATAGAAAAGGCTCTTTATAAAATGGCTCTTTCAGAAATTCATAAAACATTTGAAAATGAGCCAAAAGGTTTCAGACCATGGAGAAAGCTTTTTTTTTTCTCCTTTGAAAACTTCTTCCTTATGTTTTCGTTTGGTTTTTTTCTGGGAGCTCTTTCTGTTCTTAATGTTGACACGTGGATGCCTTTAGGATACATGGACTTAATACGTGATCACTTAACACCCATCATGTTTTCCTGACTGGGACCATTAAGCATGTTCACCTCCCAGGAAACATTCCAAGACTGCAATGCCATGTCACCAACACTGTCAATTCATGCTGATCCAGGATGGTGTGTAATTCTAATTTTAAAACGGATCAGTATGGGTCACAAATAATATCAATTAGCAGGGAGATCCAGAATATAAAATTTCTTCAGATCACGTGAAAAAGAATTCAGCTTTACCGTGTTTTACTTTCATGTACTGTGATAGTAGGGCTGACACAGACAGTGGAAAGAAAATTTCAAGCCATCTCCTATTGAAGAAATAATCTGACTATTAGCAAAGGTGACAGGTCACTGAAAGTAAGGCAAATCTGCTTACATAACTTTGTACATGTCTGATGAAATCAGAGATGCTGGGAAAGTTAAACTTGCTTTTCCTTCATTGTATTTCTTGTCGTGTTGTTAATATCTGTTTCTAGGGGTTTCAGTTGAGACCCACTTGTCTCTCTTACTCTGAACCATGTGTGTTTTTATGCCCATTTCAGGGATAAGAGGGATAAACCAAAAAAAAGTGTTTGGAATTTGCTTCTTTTAGGAGCTCAGAAGATAAAGAGGTCTGTGCTCCTCTGAGCATGAGAGATGGAATGGCCAGAGTCTCAGAAGAGACAGAACTCTTAGAAGGTAATGTGTCATGGGACTGACCATATTTTTGCCAACTCAAAGACCTTGGTTGGGGAAGTTGGTCAGAGAAAGAGAATTTCTGCAAACTTTGATTTTTTTGTCATTAAAAGAGACCTGTAGGAAATTACTTCTATCAATAAACAACAAGGATACGAATAGGTGTTTGGCTGAAGTAACCAGTTGCCAACATGGTGAGATTGGAGGCATTCTCCTGATCCCGGGTCTCCTGTCTGACTCACCACAGGGCCTGCAGTCATCCTAGGTCTCCCTCTCTTGGGATAAGTAGTGATTTCCAATTCCTGCTTCTACATTTGAGTTGTGCGGAGAGGATTTTTTAAGATACTGATATCTGGGTCCTACCCTGGACTTATTAAATCAGACCATCTATCAATGGGAGCATAGACATTTGATAATTTTAAAAAGTGCTTCAGGTGACTCTAATGTGCAGACATTTCTGAGAACTACTAGGTCATTCTATTAACCTCTTTTGTTAAATAGAACCATTTTCTGGCAGAGGAAACACGTGATGTCACTCTGAGGCATCAAATCATTTACACCTTTGCTGGAAGCATCCAGCAGGAGAAGAGTCGAGGGCTAGGACAGCAGGTTGAGGTTGATGAGAAGTGAACAGGAAAGTGAACGGAGGAAAATGCCAGTGACTGTGGGATGTCAGAGGGTCTAGAAAATCAAGGTGAAAATTAGGACTAACGATAAAGAAGATTTGAAAAGAGAAGGCGAAGAGACCCGTGGAGACACTATTCATTTATTTCACAATTTTGCCAGGGCCACCTAATTACTGGAACAGGAGGTGGGGTTGGAGGGTGTGGAAAGGGAGATTAATTTAGTACTTCCTGATTTGGAGGTCAGATGATGCAACTCATTGTGGAGACTGAAAAAGACATGGGCAAGTAGTTACCGCAAAATTTGTTTGGCTGTGGGCATACCACCTAGGGAAAACCACCCACGACCTTTATGATTTTCCAGGGCATGAGCAGTCATCATTCATCTACTATAGTCCAGTAGCAAAAAAGAAATTTCTTTTTTACCTAAAATAAGCCCCTGATAAAAAAAAATTTTATTTTTTTTTTGGAGTATGGTCCTGAATTTTACGGTTCTGTATAGCTAAATCGTTCTAGGAGTAATTCAGTACAGGTTGGCAATTTATTTCACAAAATATAACAGTGTACCATTGTAATGCCACGTTGAAATGAGGGGATCTGTGGATCCTGCTAACAGCTAAAAGTCATGCAGGGCAGTCATGAGCAGCACGAAGCAGAAAGCTAAATCTAAAGAGTCCTGCTCACCTGATGAGAAATTTTAGAAAATCAGGGCTGTGTATTTCAATAATGTGCTTGTTTGCAGATAAATCTTCTTTTCATAATGTCAACTCAAATAGTTCTTGGTTTTATCTCTTTATTTTTTTCCCCCAAGTATAGGGTAGATCATTGAAAGTAGTGATTTAAAGATGCATGTTTTTAAAATTACCATCTCTGAAATCAGGGTGTGTCTTAAAATAAACAGGGTCTTGTATTAGAAGAAATAGGGTTGCCCTCCCAGGCCTTACCAATCACCGCTTTCCTCCATATTTAAGACGCGTTATTTCCAAATGCTATGACATATCCTTTTCATTGACTTCTTTCTTGGACACATGGATGCTGGAGCCTGACTCCTCAGAGGATAACAGTTACCTGGGGTCCTCTGCTCTTGCCCTTTGCCTTGATACACCTGCCATCACTTGGTCTTCACAGCAAGTGCATGAGGAGCTGCCCTGGCCTGAAGATGTCCCCAAGTCAGGGGTGGGAGAGACCATGTGACTCACATGAAAGTTCTCCTCAAAGCATGCAGTTGACCTCCTTTTTTATAAGAGATAGCCCCTGTCCTTTCATCTCTTTATAAGGGCACTAATCCCATCACTGGGGCCCTACCCTCATAACCTCATCTAAACCTAATCACCTCCCATGGGCCTCATCTCCAAATACCATCACAATGGGGGTTAGGGCTTCAACATATGATCTGGGGGGAGACACAAGTATTCAGTTCATAGGAGATGATATAGTCAAGTGAAAAAAGCAAATTAATAAATACCATGCTTAGTATGATGTGGTAAACATAAAATGAATACGCAATATATTTTTGTATAAGCAAAGAAAAGAGTATGGGAGAAAAACATACCTAATTGTTAATGATGATTACATCATGGGTAGTTAGAAGGAGGAGAGGGAACATTTTAACTTTGACTTTAGACTATTCTGCAGAGTTTGGATTTTTACTTGGAGCATTATTACTTTTGAAGTTTCAGTCACTGACTTTAAAAAAACACACAAACAAGCACGAACCCGTAATCTACAAAAACTATGCTGCTGGTGCCTAGTCTGAAGCTCCAATATGTAACAGACTGGAGTGTGGCCTCTCGAGGATGCATTTTTTGAAGAGCAGCTTCTGAATAATGTCTGTGCTCCAGGTACTACGATGGGAAGCCAGTGGGGTCCTCATCCTCATGCCCTGGTGAGAAGACCCATCGTGCTTCCGGTCCTGAGGTGGTCCATCCCTGATGTTAACAAGCAGACTGTGGAGACTGGAGGTATGACTGCACATCTCAAACAGAAGTTTCCTCTGAAACTTGAAAGAGAGCCAGTGATGAGGACTGTCAAAGTAATTACCACCTTCTCAATAAGAGGAACTTATATAATTGTAGTGGATGAACTCTTCTATTTAGATTCACAACTGACTCATGATTGGAAATGGTTGGCCACATAATTACAAAGTTTGGGTTCCTGAATGATAAATTAGATGCGGTGGCTTCATTTTGTGTAAGTCCTACTTAAAGCCACATTGCCTGAAATAGAGCCCCTTTGAAATGAATCACGCTATACACCAGAGACTGGAAAAATAGATTACGTTGAAAATGAATCCCAAAAAATCCATCTTTTTTCCCTCTGACTGAACTCACCAAAATCTTAAAACTTGTATTCATAGGAGGCTCTTGAAGTAGTCTGGCTCTAAACTCAAACTATAGGTTAAAAATCATGTTATGAAAATCCTTGTAATTAATTGAATTCTTTTTGGATGTGAGGAAAGAACTCAACATTTTACAGATTCACAAAACTAAAGGTGACCTTCAGAGGACATCTGTAGAATCCCCATGTCCCAGTGCCAACTGAACCTTCAGGCACAGTCACTTCCCAGAAACACAGCTAGCTAACACTCTCCTTCTTCCTTTCTTTTTTAGATTTTTAATGGTGATAGAATACACATAACACAAAATTTACCATCTAAACCATTTTTAAGTGTGCAGTTCCATAGTGTTAAGTATATTCATATTGTTGTGCAGCCGATCTCCAGGCCTTTTTTGTTTTGCTGAACTGAAACTCTGTACCCATTAAATAACAGCCTTTCACTCCCTTTTCCCCTGCAGCCCCAGGCAACCATCATTTTACCTTCTGTTTTGTGCATTGGATTGCTCTACATACCTCATGTAAGTGGACTCATACAATATTTTGTCCTGGCTTATTTCCCTGAGCATAAAGTCCCCAAGGTTTATCCACATGGTAGCATGTGTCAGAATTTCTTTTTTTTTAAACTGAATAATACTCCATTGTATCTGTTGACCACATTTTATTTATCCATCATCTGTTGATGAACACTTGGGTTGCTTCCTCCTTTTGGCCATAATGAAAAATATATATATAATGCTGCTATGAATATGGGTGTACAGATATCTCTTTGAGAACCTACTTTCAATTCTTTTGAATATATACCCAGAACTGGAATTGCTGGGTGATCATATGGTAATTCTATTTTTAATTTTTTGAGGAACCGCCATACTTTTTCCATACTTTCTTTCTTTTTAATAAAAGCAGGTTCATTTGGGTTTTATTCTGGTGATGAAAGTTATATATGCTCATGGCAAAAGCTGTTAAAAGTGGAAAGAAAATATGACCAGTAATTCCCCTACCCAGCAAAAACTAATGTTAATGTATAATAACATTATTTATTATACATTATATAATATGTATATTATATGATGAATATAAAGAATGTTGTTATTCTGACTTTAATAAGAATAAACTAGGAATATATATATTTCCTAGTTTATTACCTGATTCCTTGTAATCAAAATATGTTAAAAGAAAGTAAATGCCATAACTAACAATAACCACAAAAATCAACTAATGAAATGACCACTAATGAAATAGATGCTCACTGAGCCTCCCTCCCCAATAACATGGCCCATCAATTGGGAATCTTTGTTGGGCAGTTTCTCTCACTGACTCTGGGTTGTTCAAATAAAATACATATTGATTCTAAGGCAGAACTGGAAATATGGCAGAAGATGCTTAATTTCATTAAATCAATGCACTGCTCTAAATGATCTGAGATGTGGCTGGGCACTGATGTTTTTTCAAAGCCCCCCAGGTGATTCTTAGGTGCATCCAGACTTGAGGAAAAAAATGCAGTAGGTGAAGGGTCCACAGTCTCAGCTAAGGCCAGCCAGCACTGGGCCCTGGATCCAATCCCTCCCACTGCGCTGGGATGTCGCTCCAGCTGTGTTCTGTCTCCACGACACCACTTTTCCTCTCTCTACGGGATCATTCCCATCAGTATGAGGCAAACATATTCCTATTTCTCCCATTCCCCCCCAAAATTTCCTTTCCTTGACTCACTCTTTTTTTAAAAAATTAATTTATTTATTTTTGGCTGCATTGGGTCTTTGTTGCTGCACGCGGGCTTTCTCTAGTTGCGGCGAGTGGGGGCTTCTCTTGTTGCGAGCATGGGCTCTAGGAGCATGGGCTTCAGTAGTTGTGGCACACAGGCTCAGAAGTTGTGGTGCACGGGCTTCGTTGCTCCACGGCATGTGGGATCTTCCCGGACCAGGGCTCAAACCCATGTCCCCTGCATTGGCAGGTGGACTTTCAACCACTGTGCCACCAGGGAAGTCCCTTTGACTCACTATTATCTCTAGGTTCTGTCTCATTTCTCGGCTCCTCTTTATAGGAAAACTCACTAAAGATTTGTTCACTCTTATCTCCACTTCCTCTCTCGTGGCAACAAGGCTTTCTTCACCATGGCTCCAGGGAAGCTGCCCTTGTCCACTGACTTCCGGGCTCCAACCCAATGGTCTTTCTCAGTCCTTAATGTATTTCTCTCGCAGCATGGAGTCATCTCTCCCTCCTCCCTGAGACGCCTCTTCCACTCTGCATCCAGGTGACCATTCTCTCTTGAGTTTCTGCCCCTTCTTCCCATGAATGCACAGTGTGCATTCCTCCCTGTCTCCCCAGCCTGGTCCAAGCACACGGGCACCACTGCTGCTCCTCAAACACGTCTGACTCAGTCCTGGCCCCTGGCCCTTGCACCAACCCGTCCTCCTGCCTGGAGCTCCCTTTCCTCAGGCAACCTCCCCATTTTCTGCAAGTCATCTCTTGACTTCCCGTTATAAGACAGTGCTTCCCTTTCCTCTATCCAGTGACCTTCTATATCCCTCATCAAGAACTCTTCTCCCCCTAGCACTTACCTGCTTGTTTGTTGGTTTGCTCCCATCTGTCTTCCCCTCCAGAAAGTGAACTCCAAGTAAGCCTTTCCTTTTTTTCCTTTAATTTTATTTTTATTTATTTATTTTTATTTTCTTAACACCTTTATTGGAGTATAATTGCTTTACAATGTTGTGTTAGTTTCTACTGCATAACAAAGTGAATCAGCTATATGTATACATATATCCCATCCCTCTTGCATCTCCCTCCCACCCTCCCTATCCCACCCATCTAGGTGGTCACAAAGCACCAAGCTGATGTCCCTGTGCTATGCAGCTGCGACCCACTAGCTTTATATTTTATATTTGGTAGTGTATATATGTCAATGCTACTCTCTCACTTTGTCCCGGCTTACCACTCCCCTCCCCGTGTCCTTAAGTCCATTCTCTACGTCTGCGTCTTTATTCCTGCCCTGCCACTAGGTTCATCAGAACCATTGTTTTTTAGACTCCATATATATGTGTTAGCATACAGTATTTGTTTTTCTCTTTCTGACTTACTTCACTCTGTATGACAGACTCTAGGTCCATCCACCTCACTACAAAAAACTCAATTTCATTTCTTTTTATGGCTGAGTAATATTCCATTGTATATATGTGCCACATTTTCTTTATCCATTCGTCGGTTGATGGACACTTAGGTTGCTTCCATGTCCTGGCTATTGTAAATAGTGCTGCAATGAATATTCTGGTACATGTCTCCTTTTGAATTATGGTTTTCTCAGGGTATATGCCCAGTAGTGGGATTGCTGAGTCATATGGTAGTTCTATTTTTAGTTTTTTAAGGAACCTCCATATTGTTCTCCATAGTGGCTGCATCAATTTACATTCCCACCAAGAGTACAAGAGGGTTCCCTTTTCTCCACACCCTCTCCAGCATTTATTGTTTGTAGATTTTTTGATGATGGCCATTCTGACTGGTGTGAGGAGGTACCTCATTGTAGTTTTGATTTGCATTTCTCTAATGATTAGTGATGTTAAGCATCCTTTCATGTGTTTGCTGGCAATCTGTATATCTTCTTTGGAGAAATGTCTATTTAGGTCTTCTGCCCATTTTTGGATTGGGTTATTTGTTCTTTTGATATTGAGCTGCATGAGCTGCTTGTATATTTTGGAGATGAATCCTTTGTCACTTGCTTTGTTTGCAAATATTTTCTCCCATTCTGAGGGTTGTCTTTTTATCTTGTTTATGTTTTCCTTTGCTGTGCAAAAGCTTTTAAGTTTCATTAAGTCCCATTTGTTTATTTTTGTTTTTATTTCCATTTCTCTAGGAGTTGGGTCACAAAGGATCTTGCTGTGATTTATGTCATAGAGTGTTCTGCCTATGTTTTCCTCTAAGAGTTTTATATCTTATAGTCTCTGGCCTTACATTTAAGTCTTTAATCCATTTTGAGTTTATTTCTGTGTATGGTGTTAGGGAGTGTTCTAATTTCATTCTTTTACATGTAGCTGTCCAGTTTTTCCAGCACGACTTACTGAAGAGGCTGTCTATTCTCCATTGTATATTCTTACCTCTTTTAGCAAAGATAAGGTGACCATATGTGCGTGGGTTTGTCTCTGAGCTTCCTATCCTGTTCCACTGATCTACATTTCTGTTTTTGTGCCAGTACCATACTGTTTTGATTACTGTAGCTTTGTAGTATAGTCTCGTCAGGGAGCCTGATTCCTCCAGCTCCGTTTTTCTTTCTGAAGATTGCTTTGGCTATTTGGGGTGTTTTGTGTTTCCATACAAATTGTGAAATTTTTTGTTCTAGTTCTGTGAAAAATGCCATTGGTAGTTTGATAGGGATTGCATTGAATCTGTAGATTGCTTTGGGTAGTATAGTCATTTTCACAATGTTGATTCTTCCAATCCAAGAACATGGTATATCTCTCCATCTGTTTGGATCATCTTTCATTTCTTTCATCAGTGTCTTATAATTTTCTGCATACAGGTCTTTTGTCTCCTTAGATAGGTTTATTCCTAGGTATTTTATTCTTTTTGTTGCAATGGTAAATGGGAGTGTTTCCTTAATTTCTCTTTCAGATTTTTCATTGTTAGTGTAAAGGAATGTAAGAGATTTCTGTGCATTAATTTTGTATCCTGCTACTTTACCAAATTCATTGATTAGTCCTAGTAGTTTTCTGGTAGCATCTTTAGGATTCTCTATGTATAGTATCATGTCACCTGCAAAGAGTGACAGTTTTGCTTCTTCTTTTCCAATTTGCATTCTTTTTATTTCTTTTTCTTCTCTGATTGCAATGGCTAAAACTTCCAAAACTATCTGGAATAATAGTGGTGAGAGTGGGAAACTTTGTCTTGTTCCTGATCTTAGTTTTGGTTTCAGTTTTTCACCATTGAGAATGATGTTGGCTGTGGGTTTGTCATATATGGCCTTTATTATGTTGAAGTAAGTTCCCTCTATGCCTCCTTTCTGGAGAGTTTTTATCATAAATGGGTGCTGAATTTTGTTGAAAGCTTTTTCTGCATCTACTGAGATTATCATATTGTCTTTATCCTTCAATTTGTTAATATGGTGTATCACATCAATTGATTTGCATATACTGAAGAAACCTTGCAACTACTACCAGCAGGACTAGCGCTCCTATTTCTACCACAGACACTACTACTTCTACCACCACCACAAGCGCAACTAATTCTACCACAGAAACTACTACACCTACCAGCACCATGAGCGCTCCTACTTTTACAGCAGAAACTATTACTCCTACCAAAACCACGAGCACAACTACTTCTACCACAGACACTACTACTCCTAAAACCACCACGAGCACTGGTGGTGATCATGGTGTATGATCCTTTTAATGTGCTGTTGGATTCTGTTTACTAGTATTTTGTTGAGGATTTTTGCATCTATGTTCATCAGCGATATTGGCCTGTAGTTTTCTTTTTTTGTGACATCTTTGTCTGGTTTTGGTATCAGGGCGATGGTGTCCTCATAGAATGAGTTTGGGAGTGTTCCGCCCTCTGCTATATTTTGGAAGGTTTGAGAAGGATAGGTGTTAACTCTTCTCTAAATGTTTGATAGAATTCGCCTGTGAAGCCATCTGGCCCTGGGCTTTTGTTTGTTGGAAGATTTTAAATCACAGTTTCAATTATAGTGCTTGTGAATTGTCTGTTCATATTTTCTATTACTTCCTGGTTCGGTCTTGGAAGGTTGTACTTTTCTAAGAATTTGTCCATTTTTTCCAGGTTGTCCATTTTATTGGCATATTGTTGCTTGTCGTAGTCTCTCATGATTGTTTTTATTTCTGCAGTGTCAGATGTTACTTCTCCTTTTTCACTTCTAATTCTTTTGATATGAGTCTTCTCCCTTTTTTTCTTGATGAGTCTGGCTAATGGTTTATCAATTTTGTTTATCTTCTCAAAGAACCAGCTTTTAGTTTTATTGATCTTTGCTATCATTTCCTTCATTTCTTTTTCATTTATTTCTGATCTGATCTTTATGATTTCTTTTCTTCTGCTAAATTTGGGGCTTTTTTGTTCTTCTTTCTCTAATTGCTTTAGGTGTAAGGTTAGGTCGTTTATTTGAGATTTTTCTTGTTTCTTGAGGTAGGATTGTATTGCTATAAACTTCACTCTTAGAGCTGCTTTTGCTGCATCCCATAGGTTTTGGGCCGTTGTGTTCTCATTGTCATTTGTTTCTAGGTATTTTTTGATTTCCTCTTTGATTTCTTCAGTGATCTCTTGGTTATTTAGTAGCTTATTGTTTAGCCTCCATGTGTTTATATTTTTTACAGGTATTTTCCTGTAATTGATATCTAGTCTCATAGTGTTGTGGTCGGAAAAGATACTTGATACGATTTCAGTTTTCTTAAATTTACCAAGGCTTGATTTGTGACCCAAGATATGATCTATCCTGGAGAATGTTCCATGAGCAATTGAGAAGAAAGTGTATTTTGTTGTTTTTGGATGGAATGTCCTATAAATATCAATTAAGTCCATCTTGTTTAATGTATCATTTAAAGCTTGTGTTTCCTTATTAATCTTCTGTCTGGATGATCTGTCCATTGGTGAAAGTGGTGTGTTAAAAGTCCCCTACTATGATTGTGTTACTGTCAATTTCCCCTTTTACGGCTGTTTGCTTTTGCCTTATGTATTGAGGTGCTTCTATATTGGGTGTATAAATATTTACAATTGTTACATCTTCTTCTTGGATTGATCCCTTGATCATTATGTAGTGTGCTTCTTTGTGTATTGTAATAGTCTTTATTTAAAAGTCTATTTTGTCTGATATGAGTAACGCTACTTCAGCTTTCTTTTGATTTCCATTTGCATGGAATATCTTTTTCCATCCCCCCACTTTCAGTCTGTATGTGTCCCTAGGTCTGAAGTGGGTCTCTTGTAGACAACATATATATGGGTCTTGTTTTTTTATCCATTCAGCCAGTCTGTGTCTTTTGGTGGGAGCATTTAATCCATTTACATTTAAGGTAATTATCGATATGTATTTTCCTATTACTATTTTCTTAATTGTTTTGGGTTTATTTTTGTAGGTCTTTTCCTTCTCTTGTGTTTGCTGCCTAGAGAAGTTCCTTTAGCATTTGTTGTAAAGCTGATTTGGTGGTGCTGAATTTTCTTAACTTTTGCTTGTCTGTAAAGATTTTAATTTCTCCATCAAATCTGAATGAGATCCTTGCTGGGTCGAGTAATTTTGGTTGTAGGTTTTTCCCTTTCGTCACTTTAAATATGTCCTGCCACTCCCTTCTGGTTTGCAGAGTTTCTGCTGAATCATCAGCTGTTAACTTTATGGGGATTCCCTTGTATGTTATTTGTTGCTTTTCCCTTGCTGCTTTTAATATTTTTTCTTTGCATTTAATTTTTGATAGCTTGATTAATATTTGTCTTGGTGTGTTTCTCCTTGGATTTATCGTGCATGGGACTCTCTGCACTTCCTGGACTTGATTGACTGTTTCCTATCCCATGTTAGGGACGTTTTGACTACAATCTCTTCAAATATTTTCTCAGACCCTTTCTCTTTCTCTTCTTCTTCTGGGACCCCTATAATTCGAATGTTGGTGTGTTTAATGTTGTCCCAGAGGTCTCTGAGACTGTCCTCAATTCTTTTCATTCTTTTTTCTTTATTCTGCTCTGTGGTAGTTATTTCCACTATTTTATCTTCCAGGTCACTTATCCATTCTTCTGCCTCAGTTATTCTGCTATTGATCCCTTCTAGAGAATTTTAAATTTCATTTATTGTGTTGTTCATCATTGTTTGTTTGCTCTTTAGTTCTTCTAGGTCCTTGTTAAACATTTCTTGTATTTTCTCCATTCTATTTCTGAGAGTTTTGGATCATCTTTACTATCATTACTCTGAATTTTTTTTCAGGTAGACTGCCTATTTCCTCTTCATTTGTTTGGTCTAGTGGGTTTTTACCTTTCTCCTTCATCTGCTGATTATTTCTCTGTCTTCTCATTTTGTTTAACTTACTGTGTTTGGGGTCTTCTTTTTGCAGACTGAAGGTTCATAGTTCGTGTTATTTTTGGTGTCTGCCCCCAGTGGGTGAGGTTGGTTCAGTGGCTTGTGTTGGCCTCCTTGTTGGGGGGATTGGTGTCTGTGTTCTGATGAGTGCGGCTAGATCTTGTCCTTCTGGTGGGCAGGGCTGCATCTGTGGTGTGTTTTGGAGTGTCTGTGAACTTAGTATGACTTTAGGTAGTTTCTCTGTTAATGAGTGGCGTTGTGTTCCTGTCTTGCTAGTTGTTTGGCATGGGGCGTCCAACACTGTAGTTTGCTTGCCATTGGGTGCAGCTGGGTCTTAGTGTTGAGAGGGAGATCTCTGGGAGAGCTCTCGCCAATTACTATTATGTGGGGCCAAGAGGTCTGTGGTGGTTCAGTGTCTTGGACTCAGCTCTCCCACCTTGGAGGCTCAGGCCCAACAGCTTGCTGGGGCACCAAGACCCTGCCAACTTCATGGCTCAGAAGAAAAGGAAGAGAAAAAACAAACAAACAAAAAACAAACAGAGAGAACCCCAAAATAAATGATAAAAGCAAAACTAAACAAAGTCACACTAAGAAACATATACACACACAGTCATAAAAAGAAAAAAACAAAAAAAACAAAACAAAAATAAACAGAGAAAACCCTAAGACAAACGGTAAAAACAAACCTAAACAGACAATATCACACAGAGAAACATACACACACACACACTCACAAAAAGAGAAAAAAGAAAAAAAAAGAAAGAGAGCAACCAAACAAGTAAACAAATCCACCAGTGATAATAACACTAAAAACTAAACTAAGATAAACATAAAACCAAAAAAAAATTAGGGGCTTCCCTAGTGGCGCAGTCATTGAGAGTCTGCCTGCCAATGCAGGGGACACGGGTTCGAGCCCTGGTCTGGGAAGATCCCACATGCCACAGAGCAGCTAGGCCTGTGAGCCACAGCTGCTGAGCCTGCACGTCTGGAGCCTGTGCTCCGCAACGGGAGAGGCCGCGATGGTGAGAGGCCCGCGCACCGCAATGAAGAGTGGCCCCTGCTCGCCTCAACTAGAGAAAGCCCTCGCACAGAAATGAAGACCCAACACAGCCAAAATAAATAAATAAATAAATAAATAAATAAACAAAAACAAATCAGATGCAGAAAGCAAACCCCATGTCTACAGTTGCTCCCAAACGGCACTGCCTCAATTTTGGGAACATTTGCTGTCTATTCAGGTATTCCACAGATGCAGGGTTTATCAAGTTGATTGTGAGGATTTACTCTGCTGCTCCTGAGGCTGCTCGGAGAAATATCCTTTTCTCTTCTTTGTTTGCACAGCTCCTGGGGTTCAGCTTTGGTTTTGGCCCCACCTCTGAATGTAGTCCACCCTCAGGCATCTGTTCCCCTCCCAGACAGGAGGAGGTTAAAGCACCTGTTGATTAAGGCTCTCTTGCTCACTCAGGCTGGGGAGAGGGAAGGGTACGGTAGTCATAACTGGAATGCAGGGTGAGCCTGCAGCGGCAGAGGCCAGCGTGATGTTGCAACAGCCTGAGGCACGCTGTGTGTTCTCCCGGGAAGTTGTCCCTGGATCACGGGACCCTGGCAGTGGCAGGCTGCACAGGCTCCCAGGGGGTGTGGGGTGTGGGTAGTGACCTGCACTTGCACACAGGCTTCTTGGTACAATGGTGGCAGCGTTAGTGGTCCATGCCCATCTCTGGGGTCTGAGCTGATCGCCGCGGCTAGCGCCCATCTCTGGAGCTTGCTTAGTTGGTGCTCTGCCATTTGTGGGCACATGGAGCAGGAATCCCCTCTCCTTGCACACCCCAAAACAATTGTCTCCTCCCTCTCCAGCAGGTCCAGACTTTTTCCCGGACTCCCTCCCAGCTAGCTGTGGCGCACTAGCCCCCTTCAGGCTGTGTTCATGCCGCCAACCCCAGTCCTCTCCCTGGGATCTGACCTCCGAAGCTCGAGCCTCAGCTCCCAGCTCCCACCCACAGCAGTGGGTGAGCAGACAAGCCTCTCAGGCTGGTGAGTGCTGGTCGGCACCGATCCTCTGTGCGGGAATCTCTGTGCTTTGCCCTCTGCACCCCTGTTGCTGTGCTCTCCTCCGTGGCTCCGAAGCTTCCCCCCTGACCTCGCCCCATCCCCACGAGTGAAGGGGCTTCCTAGTGTGTGGAAACTTTTCCTCCTTCACAGCTCCCTCCCTCCTCCTGTCCCCATTCTTTTGTCTCTGTTTTTTCTTTTTTCTTTTGCCCTACCCAAGTACGTGGGGATTTTCTTACCTTTTGGGAAGTCTGAGGTCTTCTGCCAGCGTTCAGTAGGTGTTCTGTAGGAGCTGTTCCACATGTAGATGTATTTCTGATGTATCTGTGGGCAGGAAGGTGATCTCCGCGTCTTACTCCTCCGCCATCTTGAAGGTCTCCTCAAGCCTCTCTTTTATGCACTGTTGGCTGTATCCTCTGTGCCTACGAAGTCCCTGCACATACTAAGTGCCTAATATTGACAGTTGCTATCCATGCACGCTTTGTAGGAAAAATTATGTCAACGCAGTTCAGAATTCATTATTTTTAAAATTAGTACCTAGTTACCATTATATTTTAAATTTTGTTAAGAATAAAATATAAAATTTCTCAAAAGTTTTAGGTTCGATCTTTAAGATAAAGTCATAAAATACCTTTCTTTGTGCTCATTTTTTTACTCCAAAATTTTTGTGCCCATTTAGGTAGATTCGCATTAAATAGCTAATCTCCAGCACCCCCTACACTGATGCAGCAAGATGTTGTATATTTTAAAAAAGTATTTCATATTACAGTTGTTGTTTATAATTTGCATTTTTACTTAATACTATAGCTTAGACATCTTCCTATGTCAGTAAACACTACTTTGCATCATCATTTCAAACACTGAAGGGCTGCACAATATGGATAGATCTTAATAGTAATGACAATGACAATAGTGAAAATTTATAGAGCACTTATAGTATGTCAGGTATTTTGTTAAGCGTTCAACATGCATTGCTTCATTTAATTCTGATAACAACTCTAGGGAGTGATACATTATTATCTGTGGTACTCATGAAGAGGCCAAGGTTTAAAAGTCATCTTCCTGGGATTGAAACTCTGGTCTGTCTGACTCCTGGTGTGCACACGCACATTCCATGCTCTGCTGCCCACACATTTACTCCTGTCTCAATTTCCCTGGTGATGAGTTTCTAGAAATGGAATTTCCGTGTCAAAGAGTGTGCACAATTTGGCTTTTCAAACATATATGGGGCTTCCCTGGTGGTGCAGTGGTTGAGAATCTGCCTGCCAATGCAGGGGATACGGATTTGAGCCCTGGTCTGGGAAGATCCCACATGCCGCGGAGCAACTAGGCCTGTGAGCCACAATTACTGAGCCTGCGCGTCTGGAGCCTGTGCTCCGCAACAAGAGAGGCCGCGATAGTGAGAGGCCCATGCACCGCGATGAAGAGTGGTCCCCGCTTGCCACAACTAGAGAAAGCCCTTGCACAGAAACAAAGACCCAACACAGCCAAAAATAAATAAATAAATAAATAAAATTAAAAAAAAAAAACATATATGAATTTCCCTCCAAAAGTGTGCTGTGAGTTTATAATTGCTATTTCTCACAACTTAGCCATCTTTTGGTATCTCATTATTGCTTTAATATGCATTTTTTTATTACTGACATTGTTACAGTTCTTCTTTTATAAATTACTTGTTTGTGAATTTGGATTGTTTTTCTATTGATATATATCTTTTTCTTATATCCATAGAAACTCTATGTGCTTTGATGATTAATCCCTTGTTAATATTTTTCCATTTTTTTCTTTGTATACATAGGTTTTATCATTTAACTAAAGATTTTCACTTCAATACAGTCAAATCTTCTTGGTGGTTTCTGAGCCCAGGATCACAGACATAATGGCCAAAGCGATCCAAATTGGTTTATTTCTAAATTGTTAGCCGAAAATGCCAATTAACATTTATAAAATAGATCTTTTTTTCCAATAATTGAGATGCCATTTTTTTCCAGTAATTGAGATGTCATTTTTTTCATATACACTTGAGTCTTTTTCTAGAATCACCATTTCAGTCACCAATCATCTTTTCTTACATTAGCACTGTACTGTTTTAAATGTGCAATAATATAATTTAAAAGCTGGTAGGACTAGTTTCACCCCCTTTCACATTTCTTTTCTTTAAAAAATCATGGACACTTTCTATATATATTCTTTTTAAATACCTGGGGGGAAACAACTTTAGGTTTTGAGTTCATAGAATAATTTAGATAAAAATTTCATCTTTCCACTTTAAGGTCTTTGCAGCTAAAGAAAATGTATCTATCACTCTTTATTTACTCAAGTCTTTGTATTCTTTAAAAAAAGTGTTTTAGTGTTCTTCACATAATTCCTGCCCCACATGACATGTTAATTTTATTCCTAACAACTTTATCACTGCTATTGTAATGGGATACTTTATTTTCTGCATATTGGTGGTATAGTTAAAAACTGGATTAATAAAAACAAGTGCTTGAGAAAAGCAAATATCATATAATAATGTATATATGTAGAATCTAGAAACATGGTATAGATGATCTTATTTGCAAAGCAGAAATAGAGACATAGACATAGAGAACAAATGTAGTAGAGAACAAATGTATGGATACCAAGGGGAAAAGGGGTGAGGAGGGAGGAATTGGGAGAGTGGGATTGACACATATACATTATTGATACTATGTATAAAGTAGACAACTGATGGGCACATACTGTATAGCACAGGGAACTCTACCTAATACACTGTGGTAACCTAAATGGGAAGAAAGTCCAAAAGGGAGGGGATATCTGTATGTGTATGGCTGATTCATTTTGCTGTGCACTGGAGGCTAACACAACATTGCAAAACGATCATACTCCGATAAAAAAATAAAAAAATAAAAACAAGTGCTTGGGAGAGGATATTAAACAATGAGAACTTGCATACGCTTCTGGTTCAAACAAGAATTGAGTGCAATTGGGTTCTGTCTAGAAAAGATGAAGATATGGATTCACCCCAGTTCCTGGTGCGTGCTCTAGACCCCTGGGGTCTGGAGGAACACTCACATTTGTGAAAACGAACATGTACATGAAAGTTCATGACGGCAAATGATGGGATAAGTAGAGCTATATACATGCACTGGATTAATACACAGCAATGAGTTGCATGTACTAGAGTCCCATGCATCCACTCAGGGGAGCCCCGCAAACATGACGCTGACCCAAACAGGCAAGCTGATAAAGAACCCTTCCATTAGGATGCATTTTGATGGTCATCAAACCAACAGTAATGAAATTTAAAAGTACATATATATTTAATAAAAGCACAGGCATACCTCAGAGATATTGTGTGTTCACACAAATTTTATGGTTTCCCAGTACATATAAAAGGTATGTTTATACTATACTGTAGTCTATTAAGTGTGCAATAACATTATGTCTAAAAAACAAAGTATACATTTTAACTTAAAAATAGTTTATTGCTAAAAAATGCTAACCATCATATGACAACACAGAGTTGCCACAAACCTTTTGTAAAAAATGCAGTATCACGAAACGCTGTAAAAAAGGTATGCTTGTATTAAAAACTGCACGAAAATGATACACATCAAATTCATGATGAAGATTACCTCTGAGTCAAGGATGTGATCAGGAGGGGAATACCAAGACTTCAACTGTATTAGCTGCTTTTTATTTCTTAAGCCAGATGGTGGGTATACAGGCGTTTATGTCATTTTCTTATATTGTTCTGTGTCTGCAATATTTTATACTAATTTATAAGTTAAAAATGCTATTGCTTTTTGTATGCTCATTTTGTAACCAGACAGTTTATTCAGTTATCTTGCTGTTTGTAAGAGTTTTTCCACTGGATTTTGTTGGGTTTTCCAAGTAGATAATCATATCATCTGAAAGTAATAACAGCTTTTGTCTTACCAGGGTATAGAACTCTGGTTTAAATTTCTCTCTGATTTCATTAAGTAGAACTTTCTGAACAATGTTAAATGGTGGTGATAAAGGTAGTCTATTCTAATGTTCCACCATCAAATATGATACTGGCTATTGTTCCGATGCAGCAATAGGGCTTATGTGGCTTACAGGTATGGAATAGGATGTATACGTGCCCGTGAGTGACGTGTGTGAAGAATGCAATGTACATATACATGTGATTGACGTGTGTGTGATGTGGACATGCATATAATTGATGTGCCCATACATATGCATGACATGTGTATAATATGATATGCACATATGTGGAACTGATTGTGTGATATGTACACATACGTGTGATTAGTGTGTGTGTATAAAATGTGTGGGTTGTGTTTTATATCTCATATCTTACAATAAAGTATCTTGCCATCTATTTTATTAACAATTTTGGGCCTGGTATAAAGGTTAGTTTTTGACCTATGAAGACAATCATACAATTTTTCTCATTTAATCTGTTAAAAGGATACACTGTATTAATAGATCTTCTCACATTAAACCATACTTACAGTCTTGGAGCCTGATCTTTGGCATTGCTTTTTAATCTTTATTTATTTATTTATTTTTAAAGATGAGTTGTTTCTTTTTTTAAAATTAATTAATTAATTAATTAATTTTTAGCTGCATTGGGTCTTTGTTGCTACTCACGGGCTTTCTCTAGTTGCGGCAAGCAGGGGCTCTTCTTTGAGGTGCACGGGCTTCTCATTGTGGGGGCTTCTCTTGCTGCGGAGCATGGGCTCTAGGCGCATGGGCTTCAGTAGTTGTGGCAGGCAGGCTCAGTAGTTGTGGCTCGAGGGCTCTAGAATGCAGGCTCAGTAGTTGTGGCACAGGGCTTAATTGTCCCGCGGCATGTGGGATCTTCCCGGACCAGGGATTGAACCTGTGTCCCCTGCATTGGCAGGGAGATTCCTCACCACTGTGCCCCCCAGGGGAGTCCTGATATTATTCTTTTAAATACATTTTGTCTGCTGATACTGCATGAAGGATGTTTGCTTCCATATTTCGCAGTGAGTTGGGTTGTGCTCTCTCCTTTGGTAACAAGGTTGAACGAACGTCAGGAAAGAAGAGAGAAGCTTTGCTCTAGAACAATTTATAGAACCTACAAATTATCAGTTCTTTGATGACATTAAAGAACTCTCCCAGAAAAGCATAGATTTTGAGGCCGGGGTTTGGGGTCCTTCTTTGACAGTTTTCTTAATTTTCCCCTTTCTATGATTTTCTTTTCATCTTGAGGAATAAAATCTAAAGGCAATATTGTCTTACAATCATGGCAGTGACAATACCCCATGATCAAACATTTCTCCTGCTGCAGATAAAATCATTCTTGTGTAAACTGAAGACATATTCAGCCATCACCTATACAATGTGTGTTTTATTTGTGGAAATTGCGATTTTTTTTCAGATAAAATAAAATAAAACCACCTCCTTCAGTGGTCCTGTTGTGATTATCCAAGTTAAAGATAGCAGAATGGGGAGAAATTGCCAGTCTTCTATCTGAGTTATGACCACCTCAGTAAGGGTAACAGTACATTTTCAGCCGGTCACAGAGCCTGAGAGTGACGAGCTAAGTTATTGCTAAGAAAGGAAAACTAACAAAGAGATTTCAGGGGGAAAAAAATAAAGTAAAAATAGTTTTCTGCACAGCAGGATTTTAAGAGGCAACCATAACAAACCTCATACTTCTTTCTTAATGTTGATGAGTTCCTGCCTTGAGGTAGACAGCAGAGGTCAATTGAGATGATTGGTTGGAAAAGTTTTAGGGAGAAGAGTAAAAAATCCAATATCTCAGTTATAGCAACAAGGTCGAAGTCAACCTGTGGAAAATTCTGAACCATGGCTTTCGATGCCATAGTAGCCTCAGATTGTTTTAAATGTGGCCTTATTAACAGTAATATGATTCTGTTATTTCATAAATGTTCCCAGTCAATAGTCACAAAAAAATCGTTATCCTGTTCTTTTAGGAATTCTGAGAAGTGATACTAAGACCCAAGCTTCATGTAATTGAAGGTTCATGATCACTTTTCAACATGTATTTCTGGAATACTGACTGTGACCCTCTTTAAGCCTGAATGAATATCAGATGTGCTCTTAACTGAGTTAAGATCATCATCTTCTCCCTCTCCGTTTATTTTAATTCAAATTTGGGAACTTGGTGGTGACAGATGGTAACTAGACTTATCACAGTGATCATTTTGTAATATATAGAAATATCCAATCACCATGTCGTGTAACAGGAACTAACATAGTGTGGTAGGTCAACTATGCTTCAAAAAAACAGACAAACTCGTAGAAAAAGAGGTCTGATTTGTGGTTACCAGCAGCGGGGACTGGGAGGAGGAAGAATTGGATGAAAGTGTTTAAAAAAAATAACTGGGGGGGCTTCCCTGGTGGCGCAGCGGTTGGGAATCTGCCTGCCAGTGCAAGGGACACGGGTTCGAGCCCTGGTCCGGGAAGATCCCACATGCCGCGGAGCAAATGGGCCCGTGAGCCACAATTACTGAGCCTGCGCGTCTAGAGCCTGTGCTCCGCCAACAGGAGAGGCTGCAATAGTGAGAGGCCCGCGCACCGCGATGAAAAGTGGCCCCCGCTTGCCACAACTGGAGAAAGCCCTCGCACAGAAACGAAGACCCAACACAGCCATTAAAAAAAAAAAAAAAGAAGAAGACCCAACACAGCCATAAAAATAAAATAAAATAAAATAAAATAACTGGGGAGTTTGCTATCTTCTGCTCAGCGCTGTGGGGTAACACAATGACTCCCTTGCTGGCAGGCAAAGGCCAAGAAGGGCAGAGGCAACAGGTTTGCTTTGGTCTTTGAAACCAAGATCATCTCAATTTCCACTTAGGTGTTATTCTTCCATGTCCTTCCCAGGAGAGGCATTGAAATAATGGGTAAGAACAGTGGCTTTGCAGGCCAGTGACCTGGATAATCTCGGCTCTTTCATTTACTTCAATGACGCTTGACAAATGAATCTCTCAGCCTCAGTTTCCCACTGTAAAGATGTCCCCACGTCTCTGAGGATTTAAAAAATACCACTTATAAAGGGCTCAGCTTGATCCTCAGCATTTTGGAGGTTCTTAGACAATATTTCAAAGACCTTGACTATTTACCCCAAACAACACTATCTGCTTTTTTCCTGAATTCCTATAACAATGTATTTCAAACAGGGCCTAAGTTCTATAGAATTTTATGTTCTTGATATATTTTTAAATTAATTAATTTATTAATTAATTAATTTTTGGCTGCGTTGGTTCTTCACTGCTGCACTTGGGCTTTCTCTAGTTGCGGCAAGCGGGGGCTACTCTTCGTTGCGGTGCACGGGCTTCTCATTGTGGTGGCTTCTCTTGTTGCCGAGCACGGGCTCTAGGTGTGTGGGCTTCAGTAGTTGTGGCATGTGGGCTCAGTAGTTGTGGCACATGGGCTTAGTTGCTCTGTGGCATGTGAGATCTTCCTGGACCAGGGATCGAAACTGTGTCCCCTGCATTAGCAGGCAGATTCTTAACCACTGCGCCACCAGGCAAGTCCCTGTTCTTGATATATTTATCATCTTTTTAAAAGTACTATTATCATTATCTGGATGATGATGACGTAGGATCACACGCTCTTAGGCTGTGCGTCTGTTCTTGTGGGTATGTCTGCACAAGGTGAAGATCAAAGCCCCGGCAGCGAGAAACGTGGCGAGAGAACTGAGTCGGGTTCACCATTTGGCACAATTCAAGGGCAATCAGCATAGTGGCAAATGTGCAATGACTTTTTTTATTAAATAGTACTTTCATCATTATATTTGGAGGCCAGTTTTTAGTTAATTGGCTTATCGAGATAATGCATCATTGATTTAAAATGAGACCATATAGTCAAGTGTTCTTTAAAATACTTCATCCACACTGAGAAACTGTCACAGATAAGAGGAGATTGAATGGAATGTGGAATCTTGGAAACAAAAGGGACATTAGTGTAAAAACAGGTGTGATATGGACAAAGTCCGGAGTGTAGTTATTAGTAAAGTACCAATGTTGGTTTCTTAGTTTTAACAAATACACCATGGCAATGTCAGAAATTAACATTAAGGGAAACTAGGTAATGGGTATATGGAAACTTTCTGTATTGTCTTTCTAACTTTTCTAGAGTTACTCCAAAATAAAAATTTGATTTTAAAAAATTAAAATAAAATAAAATGAGATCATAATTAAAATGGAATATTTAAAAATCATAATTGACACTAATAGTGATCTTGCTTAATACCCTGTACCACTCATTCTTCTAAGTGCTTTATCTACATCATTTATGTACATACAAATTATTTCACATCCTTTCATTCTTATTAAAACCCTCAGAGGTAAGCACTACTGTTTTAACCTCAACAGATGAGGACAGAAAGGAACACAAAAGTTAACTAACCTGCCCAAGGCCACTAAGTCCTGAGCAACAACCTCAGGTTTTAACATCCATGATTTTAACCATCATGTCGCAGATGGTTCACAATGACTGCCGTTCATATGATGGCCCATCCTGGGGAAAGTCCTAAGACAGGTTGACAGGAAGAAACCATAAATCTCTTCTTAAGTCCATTGTAAGTAATTTATTTTCAGGAAAACATCACCCATCCAAAAAAATTACATTAGATGTGAATGTTATTGGTTTCCTAGTTTAGTTCATACATCATTTATAAATCTGCTATGCTGTAATCCTAAAAAATTTATACTCAGTTTTATGTTTATACTTAAATAGCTTCACAATAAAAATAGTTTACATCAACCCTAGAGGGTCAAAATATTTTTATAGGGTCCATATATATCTCAAATTTGAGAACACAGTGTTGTAACATTTCTTGTCTAACTCACTCTCTTTGGCCCTTGAAATGTTCCTCCTGCTCCAAGGCCCGGTAGAATTCATTTTCTGCTCATAAACCTTGGCCCTGAAATAACGTGGAAGAACACAGCAGCCGCATTCCAGGGTGGAAGCCCAGAGTTTTGGATTCCTGGGGTCCTCACTCGCCCCCTCGGTACTTTTCTTTTCCTTCTGACTCACTCCCCTGCACCATGGGTGTGTCCATCTCCTCAGCAAAGTGCTCACCTCACTGAGCACAGGGGCAATGCTCTCCTCACCTGTTCACTCTCTTTGGGAAGAACACACAGGGTTTTGCCGATAGCAGGTGCCCAATGAATGTTAGTTCAAAAGAAACCCAGCCAAAGACCAAGACCACTGTGCACTGTGAATTTGTCTACTGGTGTGTTTCATAGCATCTCAGGGGATCAAGGTGAGTTCTGGGACCTCACTGCAGCAGCTCCACCAAGACCCACCTGGCTTGAGCGTGGGTGCCCGCAGGGATGTGCATTCACGGTAGGGCGAGGCGGCATGGGTGATGGTCCCTCCTGAGACTGTCCTGGAGAATCTGCCATTTTGCCCCATTTAGTCCAATTCTGCCCTCTGGTATTGACCGATTTGAACCTGCTCTCCCCAATAATTCAGAGAGACACACATATTTTAAATCTCCATTTCACTGAGGAAACTCAGGCCCAGAGGGTTTCAAAGATTTTCCCAAGGTCACACAGCTAATGAGGATGGAGGCACGGATGGTTTCAAATATTTCAATGTGAACTTGGCCATCTGGACCAGAAGCTACTAGAAGATAGGAACCATGTCCCAAACTTATCGGCACCCTCCTTACAACTTGGCCTAGTCCATAGTAGATTTACAGTAAGTGCTCCTTCAATGGATGAATAAATACATAAATTAATGACTCTGGGACAATAAGTACAGGCTAAATACTGAGATGCTGTACCCTACACTTATCATAGATGCAGCAATTAGCCTGCACTGCTCTGCGGACCAAAGCCACAAGGTGATTCATGAGGCTGTTTGGAGATGATACAGGAATCTGGCAAGAATCTCACCCAAAATAGAATATGACAATATGCTTTGAAAGAGGCAGCAATTGATATGTAGGCTGATGAGGCATACAATATGGGAACAGCCTGAACCACTGCTTGGCTCTGTGCTGGTATTTTTCCTAATTCTCTAAAGAAATGTATCAAGAGCTCCAAAAGGACAGGGGTGAGATCTGTCCCATCCAGGCTCTGAGCAGACACTACCACTCTCCCCAACCCCAGTTCCTGGGGGATCAAGTGGGCAAACACTAAATGGTGGGGAAGACAACGTTTTGTAACTTGCTGTGCAGGAGGGAAGGGAGAGCTCAGAAGAACAGGGACATTTTGGACTGACCAAGGAGCAGCTCTGCTTAGTCCAGCACAGGTGGACACAGTGGCACAGTGGCAAGAGTGAAAGAGGGGCTGGTGCCAGCAATAGCGAAGGCCAAGTGCCCAGGCAAGGTCAGTGCATGGCCAAGGGTGATGGCAATGGGTAGGCAACCAAGACTTGGCCATGACCACAAAGGCTGTTAGTTTGATGGCTCCCCAAAGCAAAGCAGGAAGAGGGTCAAGGAGAAGGATTGGCAACATCTGCTGGAAGTCTGGAGACTAATGCTGTAGAGGGGGCACCGTGTGGACCACTCCCTGTGGACCTCCCAACCCCTCGACGAAGAACCCCTGAAGGCAGCACCTACGACTGAGTCACCCGGATCAGGGTACATACTAGATACATGGGTAGCTGAAGTGAGCTGGGAGCGGTCAAACACATGAACCTGCTGGATTCCATGCCTGGGCTGACCATTTGCAACTTCTGACCAAGTCTTCATAGTTGGGACTCTTGAGAGACTGACATGAGAATGAGACCAGCTGGGACCTGGGACCCTTTGCTGCAGTGCTGTGGTGCTTACACCTGGACACACCTCTCCTAGGGCAACAAAATACAAAGAAACTATAAGGGACTGAAAATAACTGTGTGCATGTGCAGTTAGGGCCAATTCCAGACAAAAGATAAAAAGAGACCAAAAAACCCAACTGCCACTTTTGAAGAGCCCAGAGCAAAAGCAGGGTACTGTGCATACCCCCTGCACACAACGCCACCTAAGGGGTGGGCAAACCACCCCTCCAGCCCGACCATAGGACACACCCCTACCCTCACCCCATATAAGGAACAAGCTCGCCCGCCCTCAGGGAGCAAGCAAGCAAGGAAACCTGTTGTTTGTTCTCGCTCCCCCCTGCAGCAGCAGGGGCCCCAATAAAGCCTTGCCTGAATTTCTTGTCTGGCCTCTAGTCAATTTCTATGGATTGGGGATGGCCAAGAACCCTGGTCGGTATCAAGAAGACTGAGAAGTTCTCTGTTTTGAAACAGATCCCAACTGGAATCTATTTTTGAGACAACACAGTCGTTTGTTCCAGGGTTACCATCCCAAAGCATCTCTTGGTTATATAAACTCAAAACATGTCCCGCCATCACTGTGAAGTCCTTGATCACCGATGCTTTACCAGAAGAAGTCCCAGTACTCTCTTTGGGGATGGATATGTTGATGATTTTAGTTGAACTTAATCTCGGTTAGATGTTAGAACTCTTCTGTTCCTTTAGAAGAGTTCCTGCCTCTGTGGATTCAGACTTCCTTGAGCTGACCATCACTGGCCCTGCAAAGGGGCGCGTGCAAGTGTGCGCCAGTGTTCCAGCTCAAGCAGGCTGCCCCCAGCCATCGGGACCTACAAGCCTGGAGATACCGGAATGGACAGCCAGGACTAAGCTTCACCTGAAGCTAAAGGAGAGTCTATAGAAAGGAACCACACTGGACTTCGCTAAGAACAATCCAGGCTGATGTCCTACACATGGTATCATTTTAAATTAAATAAGTCAGGATTGGGGAAATGCTAATGCGGGATTATAAGCTTTCAGTGACATTTCTTTTAGGGGACCATAAGGTAAAACCACTCAAAGAAAGGTTGGGGTTTGGGGGATTCCTTTGAAGGGAGCAGAAAAAGCTACTGTCAACCAACTTGGGAAGACAGAGACCCTGGGCCAGGGGATGAAACTTTAGTGGTGCACCTTGTGTTAGGGTATGTGGGTGCACTGGCCTGGCTCCTGCAGCTTCAGGAAAGGCTGATGGAAAGTCACAATGTGTGGAGACTGAGGAAGAGGGAAAGGTGGCAGCAGCCAGAGGGAAGCTCTCAGGATGGCGGGCAGCAACTCGCAGAAGAGCCAGTGTAGACCGCGGACAGGGCAGATTGCATGACGGTCCCGAACTAGGTGATGGCTAACCTGGCAATCAAGAAAGATTATGAAGAAGCGAAGAAATTCCTGCGGCTTCCCAGATGTTCTTGGGGGGAAGAATGGATTTTCTTGTAACTGAGCAGAATGAGGGTTCAAGTGAATATAATTTGGAAAATGTATGTGATCTGGTGAGACATGTTCACGGAGGAAAATCTGAATCTGCAGCATCCCACAGATTGCTTGCTGGACAGAAGACATCCAGGAAGTGTTTGCAGCACTGAATGGGCCTGTGCCAGCACCCACCTCAGGCTGGTGACCTGGGGATTACTCAGTGCAGAAGACTTGACATTGAGGCTTCCTTAACTGGCTCTATGCTGAGCAAGATGTTGTGGGTTCAGGATCATGCTAGGTGGCACTAATTCAGGATGATCAGAAAGGGGGAATTACTGCTTTCCACATGCGGTTGACCTTGTCTAATACAATCTACCCATCTCTTAGGAGTGATGGCACAACCTTTGGCTCTTATGTGCAATCATAATACGAAGAGCATCTAAGTTTACTCCCTATCTGCTTTTCTAAATTTACCTCCTTCAATTCCTAAGCAGCTCACTTCATTTGAAATAGTTGCAGAAGTGTCTAGAAGTTATTTTGAGTAGATTTTTTCTCTCTATTCGATGAAGGAAAGGATATTTCCTTTGATTTATTTTTTTCTCTCTCCCTCAGTTTTCCAGCCCAGCATCACACAGAGGGTAGTGATTTGTAACTTATTAAGGTGCATCTAGGTGTGACCAATCAAATGGCCAAGGCCCAGATGCACAAAAAAATCAGTTAGCCAATTGCCTGGATTTCTTCTGCCTCACTTGATTCACCCTGGCTTCTCCCACTACGAGCCTGCAAGGCCAGTGGTTGAGCCCAATACAGCAAGATGGCACAGAGCAAGCAGATGTCTCAAAGAGGAAAGTGAGCTTTCATTGGATTCAATACCTTTCTCTTACCCTGATCTTCTTTTAAAGTGGTTTCTTTCGTTTTGCCTTTGTTTAAGAATAAAATGCGCAATTGAACTAAAACAGAGAATGGTCACCGGTCACATCTGAGAAACCTGGACTCCGGTTGAAGGCAGGCTGGTCACCACCTGCTGCTCTTCTCCCTTTTATTCGATTGTAAACCCAACTCTTCAGTTCCTTTCTGCCAAAACTCCTTTTATCTTGCGTTTTGAAAGAATCTCATTAGCACATTTTGTCTTTCTCTAAGAACGTTACTGAGTGTTAACCATAGCAAAAGGAACTCTGTCATCAGCCACAATCTTTTAATATCCTCCTTAGTTTGTAGAAAGAATGATATAATCAAAACAATCCTTGACCCCCCCAGGAGGGAAACAACAACAGCCTAAGCAGAGCTGGAGAGATGAGTCTGGTGGGTAAGTTTCCCTGAGTCACAAACAGCTCAATGATCCTCCATTAAAGAAGAAAAGATCTGACTGTTCTCCAGATTTCATCAGGGAAGAAATCGTTCCATAGACAAGCGTGGGCCCTTTTCTTATTTTTCAGTGGGCCACTTAAACACACAGAGATAGCAGGAAAATATTCTTTATAAGACACCATCAGTGTGCAGCAGACATGCACAGGTCCTATATATATAGAGAGATTCTTTTTCATATTCTCCTCCATTATGGTTTATCACAGGATACTGAATAGAGCTCCCTGTGCTATACAATTGGACCTTGTTGTTTATTCATTCTATGTATAATAGTTTGCATCTGCTAATCCCAAACTCCCAAACCATGCCTCCCCTGCCCCGACCTTGGCAACCACAGATCTGTTCTCTATGTCTGTGAGCCTGTTTCTGTTTCATAGATAAGTTCATTTGTGTCATATTTTAGATTCCACATGTAAGTGGTATCATATAGCATTTGTCTTTCTCTTTCTGATTTACTTTGCTTAGTATGATAATCTCTAGGTCCATCCATGTAGCTACCAATGGCATCATTTCATTCTTTTTTATGGCTACGATTTATGGTTTATCATGCCTCTGTCTATCCAAGTTACTGGGTAAGGAAACCAGAAATCATCTTAAGCTCTGCCTTTCTTGACCCACCTTCCATGCCATTAATCATCAAGCCCTATGGTTTTCCTTTCTCTTTCAAATCCATGGGACCTCCTGCTAAATTGATTCATAGCCTCTTCTCTTCTCACCCAGGTTGCAGTGGTCCTGCCAACTTTATCTCCAAAATACATCTCAAATCAGCTGTCTTCCCCATGTTTCCAACGCCACCACCTCTTCCCTGCAAGGGGCAACTGAGTCAGCTTTCCAACGGGTTTTCCTGCTCCCAGTCTTGCTTTGCAGAGTGGCCTCAGAATGAATGCCACTTCTTTAAGGAAGCCTTCCCTTGATCCCTCATTGAAAGGAAGCCCCGTCCCCCCTACGCAATTGTATATAGCATTGTGGAATTCCGCTCCTAGCACTTATTTTTTTTTTTCAGGTTCTAAATTATTTTTCTTTTATTTTCTTATTATCTTTGAATAGGCCAGGAAGAAGATTTTTTAAAATCTAATCTTCTCAGGGACAAATATTCTTTTTTTTTAACTTTTTATTTTATATTAGAGTATAGTTGATTAATAACACTCTGTTAGTTTCAGGTGAACAGCAAAGTGATTCAGTCACACACATACATGTATCTATTCTTTTTCAAATTCCCATCCCATCTAGGTTGTTACAGTTTGTAAATGCACATTCATTTTGGTGTCTATTTTAACCCACCTCTCCTACTCATTAGTGAGCCATTTGGGTCACTACTTTATCTCCAGCACTTGGCCTGTCACCTGGCACACACTAGGGATTCAAAAACTATTTGTTGAATGAATGAATGAGTGGTATTTTCTCACTGGTCTCCCTCTCTTGCCCTTCTGTTATTTTATTCTCAAGCTACAGAGGTCTTTCTGAGTGACAAGTATGATCTTGTCACTCTGCTGCTTAAAATGTTAGCAAAGGAATTGTGAGAATCAATGCAAACCCTTTTACGCTACGTGCTGTTTCCGCAGGTGCAGCTCGGGCCGCTCTGATGCCCCCTCACTGATCCACACTGAACAGGGCCATTTCCCAAATGGACCACGCTTTCCTGTGGTTCGGGGTCTTCTTCTATTTTCCTCAAGGTCCCACTCACCCTGTCCTGCTCTGGAAAGACTCCCTCAGTCCTGCAAACCCTGTTTCCTGGCACTTCTTCTAATTATATCAAAGGTGGTGTCTTTTTTTCCTTTAAGCAGCCCTTTGTCCTCCACTAGTTTGTATACTCCTTGAAGACAAGCATGAGGACATTCATTTTGATATTTCCAGGGCTTTCCATTATGCTGAGAGGGTGCTGAGTGCTCCACAACATTTAACTCATCAGGCGATATTTACAGTAGTTAACATCTGGTGTCGCCGAGGCAGAAGCAGCTGAGACAGACCCATCAGACAGAGGCTGGCTGGAGACGCTGGTCACCCACACGGGCACGTGCCAGCCCAGTGTCAGCGTGGGTCTGAGGAATCCGTGAGTGAATGAATGAGGGAGTGAAAATTGGAAGCCCTCCTTTCTGAGCTTAATCCCTTCACTTCTCGCAAAGACAAAAAGCGCAGAGAGAGGAACAGATAGCCCCACTCTCCCCAGCACCCTCCCAGTGGCTGTTCCTGAAGCTGTGGCCAGCCCAGCAGTCAGCGCCAGGCTCAGAACGGCCCTGCCTGCCGGTCTGTTTCAGCTGTAAGCACAGCACTTGGTGCCATTTGTCTTGAGAGCGTTTCCCTTGAAACGCATTCACGCCCCACGTAGAGTTAACACACTTCCGCGGCAGAGTGATTTATTGTTCGGGGAATAATTAACAGAACTTCTTGTCAACTCCACTCTATTTTGCTGAGGGGGCTAAAAGATGTATTTTGAACAGAACAAGACCAGGACGGAGCACCTGTAGGGAATTAACTGATGAATGGGAGATGGAAAACACCATGCCGGCCATAGGGGGGAACGTAGTCTTCACCGGATGAACTCAAACCAACCCGCCTCTGCATAAATACGACTGACTCTCCACGGTCCTCACAGTGTTCTTTGGGCTGCATCAGCAGTTTTGGATGTTTTCCTTCTCCGTGTGGGCATAGTGTAAACTGGGGTCTGAGTAGCATTCTACCTTTTTCTCTTTCTTCAATTTTTTGGCTCTGCCAACAGTCCTGCTGTAAATATGGTGGCTACCCCCATCTCCAGGAAAGGGGCAATTCTAATCTCCAGCCCTGACTCTCTCCTACACCCCAGCCTCACAAAGGCCTAAAATAAATAGTTTCCCTTCCAGAGGAAGGAGCAGAGGTGTATTATGGTACACCAACAAATAGCGAGTAACTATACATTGTGTCAGATGGTGACAAGTGACATATTTGATGTTTGACATATGTCACGTCAGAGACGCCAAGTCAAACCACATAAATTTAAAATGGGATTCTGTAATAAACTCATGAGACTTCTAAAAATCCAGAAAATGCTGGGCCCGGTGAGCTGGATGGAGGTGCAGTGGGATGAGTTAACATCTCAGCGTCCCACCTTCTGCAGTCCAATTTGATGCCTGAATTGGACTTGAGCCACTTGGCAGGAAGGAAAGAAAGATGAATCAGAGATTGAGTGTAGAAACATCATAACGTGTTAGATCTTCTACAAACCATGGGCATGTCGCATCTACTGTTACGTTCATGGCAATCCAACAAAATCCACACAGAAGCCAAGCATCATCCCTCCCTTTTTACAGATTAGTGTGGGATCCAGAAGTTTGGGGGATGTGCCTACACTCAAACAGAATATCTGGGCAGGGTGGACGCTGGGCTGCAGATCCCCAGTGTTCTGCCCCAAAGTTCTCTCCACTGAATCATGTTGCTTCTCCATAAAATGCGGTGCAGGGTCTCTAAAATGGTAAACATAATATTAGCAACAAATAGTCATAACATCTCTGTGCCCAGCACTGTTCTAAGACTTTCCGTGCATTAACGCCCTAAGCCTCCCTATAAATCCATTGAGTGGATTCTACCTTACCCCCATTCCACAGATGAGCAAACTGAGGTACCAACAGGTTAGGCAATCTGTAAGTGCTAGTAAGCAGCAGGGCTGGACTTTGAAACTAGGCAGGTCAAACAGGGCCAGACTCTGCCTCTGACATCATAAAACCTTAAGTGCAAATTTGTGCTCGACATCCCAGCTGGAAGTTAAATTATGCCTACTTATTCCAGAATTCCCCAGCACCAGTCCCCAAAATGAGCCCCAAGAACTGACCCTCATCACTGACCCCTGACAGTTTAAACACAAATGCCCAGGAGGAACTTGGGCCCTCCAGATCTTGGTTCTGGACACATAAGAGGAGGGCGACTTTTGGGACGGATGGTGCAATCATGTGGAAGGAAAGAGGCCATTCTTTGGAGTCAAGCTGTTAGAGCTTAGGGATAATATTTTTAATTTCTTTTGCTTCTGCCTAGCTGAGGAATCATAGGATATCTATTCTCATTTTATTTTTAATGTTTATGTGATGGGAGAGCTGAGCTGTCCCTCCCCTAACCTTTCCAGCATGATATTATTTCTTGCATCCTTCTATTTCCCCGAGGGAGTCTTGGGTTGAGCTGTGTGCTTGTTATCCAGAATGTATTAATAGCCACCTGTGTCCGACAGCATCCTCCAATGTGAATATGAGGAGAGCAGGGAACACGGTATTCTTTTGGGTTAAAAAAATTAATAAAAAGACAGTGTGTGGAAAGTGTGGAGAATCAGTTAAGGAAAGGACAGTGTTGGGTATGCGATAGAGAAAAAAACACACTGGCCTCCTGCAAAAGTAAATAAGATGCCTGCAGAGCATGAATTCCACTCCTGCCCGGTTGGAGAGAGAAAGCTTCAGAAACTTTTTTTCAACTACTCATTTTGTGAAAGGAGGTGAAGTCTAGAAATACGTATTCTGTTTCGTATCGTTTTGTGGTGATCATGGATTCTAAAATAGAATCAAGACATGGGGTTTCGGGCTATTTCCAGGTGCCAGGGGTAGTCGGAGTTATGGAATTAGAAGTTCACATGCTAGAATCCCCTGGGCATTTCTGTGGTTTCTGGAGATGAGGAAACTGGTCTACAGGAGTCGGTGATTTAGGGCATGTCACCCGCTGCCCTGAATCAGACACCATGTTTAAATGAGTAAATAGGCAATGTCAGTTGAGTAGATAATATTTAGTAACAGCATTTCTGGCATGACATTAGGCTAGATGGAGAGATATTCTGGTGCTAAGGAGGCTGCCAGGAACAACAAAATCATGCTTCCCTGCCTCTTTGTTGCCTTTCATTGCTCATTACGGAAAGTAAATAGAAAACACTAAGTTGTTTGTTATTATTATTATTTATTGTTGTTATTATGAATGAGAATTTCCCAAGTTATTTATTCTATTTTTTTTTTTTTTGGCTGCGTTGGGTCTTTGTTGCTGCGCACGGGCTTTCTCTATTTGGGGTGAGCGGGGGCTAATCAACGTTGTGGTGCACGGGCTTCCCATTGCGGTGGCTTCTCTTGTTGCAGAGCACGGGCTCTAGGTGCACGGGCTCAGTAGTTGTGGCTCGTGGGCTCTAGAGCACAGGCTCAGTAGTTGTGGCGCATGGGCTTAGTTGCTCTGCAGCATGTGGGATCTTCCCAGACCAGGGATAGAACACGTGTCCCCTGCATTGGCAGGCGGATTCTTAACCACTGCACCACCAAGGAAGCCCTTCCAAGTTATTCTTTTTTTTTTTTTAACACCTTTATTGGAGTATAATTGCTTTACAATGGTGTGTTAGTTTCTGCTTTATAACAAAGTGAATCAGTTATACATATACATATGTCCCCATATCTCTTCCCTCTTGCATCTCCCTCCCTCCCAGCCTCCCTATTCCACCCCTCTAGGTGGTCACAAAGCACCGAGCTGATCTCCCTCTGCTATGCGGCTACTTCCCACTAGCTATCTATTTTACATTTGGTAGTGTATATATGTCCATGCCACTCTCTCAGTTTGTCCCAGCTTGCCTTTCCCCCTCCCCGTATCCTCAAGTCCATTCTCTAGTAGGTCTGCATCTTTATTCCTGTCTTGCCCGTAGGTTCTTCATGACCATTTTTTTCCTGTTTTTCAGATTCCATATATTTGTGTTAGCATACGGTATTTGTTTTTCTCTTTCTGACTTACTTCACTCTGTATGACAGACTCTAGGTCCATCCACCTCACTGCAAATAACTCAATTTCGTTTCTTTTTATGGCTGAGTAATATTCCATTGTATATATGTGCCACATCTTCTTTATTCATTCATCTGTTGATGGACACTTAGGTTGCTTCTATGTCCTGGGTTTTGTAAATAGAGCTGCAATGAACATTGTGGTACATGACTCTTTTTGAATTATGGATTTCTCAGGGTATATGCCCAGTAGTGGGATTGCTGGGTCGTATGGTAGTTCTATTTTAAGTTTTTTAAAGAACCTGCATACTGTTCTCCATAGTGACTGTATCAATTTACATTCCCACCAACAGTGCAAGAGGGTTCGCTTTTCTCCACACCCTCTCCAGCATTTATTGTTTGTAGATTTTTTGATCATGGCCATTCTAACTGGTGTGAGATGATATCTCATTGCAGTTTTGATTTGCATTTCTCTAATGATTAGTGATGTTGAGCATTCTTTCAAGTGTTTGCTGGCAATCTGTATATCTTCTTTGGAGAAATGTCTGTTTAGTTCTTCTGCCCATTTTTGGATTGGGTTGTTTGTTTTTTTGATATTGAGCTGCATGAGCTGCTGGTAAATTTTGGAGATTAATCCTTTGTCAGTTGCTTCATTTGCAAATATTTTCTCCCATTCTGAGGGTTGTCTTTTCGTCTTGTTTATGGTTTCCTTTGCTGTGCAAAAGCTTTTACATTTCATTAGGTCCCATTTGTTTTTTTGTTTTTATTTCCAATTCTCTAGGAGGTGGGTCAAAAGGATCTTGCTGTGATTTATGTCATAGAGTGTTCTGCCTATGTTTTCCTCTAAGAGTTTGATAGTGTCTAGCCTTACATTTAGGTTTTTAATCCATTTTGAGTTTATTTTTGTGTATGGTGTTAGGGAGTGTTCTAATTTCATTCTTTTACATGTAGCTGTCCAGTTTTCCCAGCACCACTTATTGAAGAAGCTGTCTTTTCTCCATTATATATTCTCGCCTCCTTTATCAAAGGTAAGGTGACCATATGTGCGTGGGTTTATCTCTGGGCTTTCTATCCTGTTCCATTGATCTATATTTCTGTTTTTGTGCCAATACCATACTGTCTTGATTACTGTAGCTTTGTAGTATAGTCTGAAGGCAGGCAACCTGATTACTCCAGCTCCGTTTTTCTTTCTCAAGATTGCTTTGGCTATGCAGGGTCTTTTGTGTTTCCATACAAATTGTGAAATATTTTGTTCTAGTTCTATGAAAAATGCCAGTGGTAGTTTGATAGGGATTACACTGAATCTGTAGATTGCTTTGGGTAGTAGAGTCATTTTCACAATGTTGATTCTTCCAATCCAAGAACATGGTATATCTCTCCATCTGTTTGTGTCATTTTTAATTTCTTTCATCAGTGTCTTATAATTTTCTGCATACAGGTCTTTTGTCTCCTTAAGTAGGTTTATTCCTAGATATTTTATTCTTTTTGTTGCAATGGTAAATGGGAGTGATTTCTTAATTTCACTTTCAGATTTTTCATCATTAGTGTACAGGAATGCAAGAGATTTCTGTGCATTAATTTTGTATCCTGCTACTTTACCAAATTCACTGATTAGCTCCAGTAGTTTTCTGGTAGCATCTTTAGGATTCTCTATGTATAGTATCATGTCATCTGCAAACAGTGACAGCTTTACTTCTTCTTTTCCGATTTGGATTCCTTTTATTTCTTTTTCTTCTCTGATTGCTGTGGCTAAAAATTCCAAAACTATGTTGAATAATAGTGGTGAGAGTGGGCACCCTTGTCTTGTTCCTGATCTTAGTGGAAATGGTTTCAGTTTTTCACCATTGAGAACGATGTTGGCTGTGGGTTTGTCATATATGGCCTTTATTATGTTGAGGTAAGTTCCCTCTATGCCTACTTTCTGGAGGGTTGTTATCATAAATCGGTGTTGAATTTTGTCAAAAGCTTTCTCTGCATCTATTGAAATGATCATATGGTTTTTATTCTTCAATTTGTTAATATGGTGTATCACATTGATTGATTTCCGTATATTGGAGAATCCTTACATTCCTGGGATAAACCCCACTTGATCATGGAGTATGATCCTTTTAATGTGCTGTTGGATTCTGTTTGCTAGTATTTTGTTGAGGATTTTTGCATCAATGTTCATCAGTGGTATTGGCCTGTAGTTTTCTTTCTTTGTGACATCTTTGTCTGGTTTTGGTATCAGGGTGATGGTGGCCTTGTGGAATGAGTTTAGGAGTGTTCCGCCCTCTGCTATATTTTGGAAGAGTTTGAGAAGGATAGGTGTTAGCCCTTCTCTAAATGTTTGATAGAATTCGCCTGTGAAGCCGTCTGGTCCTGGGCTTTTGTTTGTTGGAAGATTTTAAATCACAGTTTCAATTTCAGTGCTTGTGATTGGTCTGTTCATACTCTCTATTTTTTCCTGGCTCAGTCTCGGAAGGTTGTGCATTTCTAAGAATGTGTCCATTTCATCCAGTTTGTCCATTTTATTGGCATATAGTTGCCTGTAGTAATCTCTCATGATCCGTTGTATTTCTGCAGTGTCAGTTTTTACTGCTCCTTTTTCATTTCTAATTCTATTGATTTGAGTCTTCTCCCTTTTTTTCTTGATGAGTCAGGCTAATGGTTTATCATTTTTTTTTACCTTCTCAAAGAACCAGCTTTTAGTTTTATTGATCTTTGCTATCGTTTCCTTCATTTCTTTTTCATTTATTTCTGATCTGATCTTTATGATTTCTTTCCTTCTGCTAACTTTGGGGGTTTTTTGTTCTTCTTTCTCTAATTGCTTTAGGTGTAAAGTTAGGTTGTTTATTTGAGGTGTTTCTTGTTTCTTAAGGTAGGATTGTATTGCTATAAACTTCCCTCTTGGAACTGCTTTTGCTGCATCCCATAGGTTTTGGGTCGTCATGTTCTCATTGTCATTTTTTTCTAGGTATTTTTTGATTTCCTCTTTGATTTCTTCAGTGATCTCTTGGTTATTAAGTAGTGTTTTGTTTAGCCTCCATGTGTTTGTATTTTTTACAGATTTTTTCCGTTAATTGATATGTAGTCTCATAGCATTGTCAGAAAAGATACTTGATACGATTTCAATTTTCTTAAATTTACCAAGGCTTGATTTATGACCCAAGATATGATCTATCCTGGAGAATGTTCCATGACCACTTGAGAAGAAAGTGTATTCTATTGTTTTTGGATGGAATGTCCTATAAATATCAATTAAGTCCATCTTGTTTAATGTATCATTTAAAGCTTGTGTTTCCTTATTTATTTTCCTTTTGGATGATCTGTCCAGTGATGAAAGTGGGGTGTTAAAGTCCCCTACTATGATTGTGTTACTGTCGATTTCCCCTTTTATGGCTGTTAGTATTTGACTTATGTATTGAGGTGCTCCTATGCTGGGTACATAAATATTTACAATTGTTATATCTTCTTCTTGGACAGTTCCCTTGATCATTATGTAGTGTCCTTCTTTGTCTCTTGTTATAGTCTTTGTTTTAAAGTCTATTTTGTCTGATATGAGAATTGCTACTCCAGCTTTCGTTTGATTTCCATTTGCATGGAATATCTTTTTCCATCCCCTCACTTTCCATCTGTATGTGTCCCTAGGTGTGAAGTGGGTCTCTTGTAGAGAGCATATACACAGGTCTTGTTTTTGTAACCATTCAGCCAGTCTATATCTTTTGGTTGGAGCATTTAATCCATTTACATTTAAGGTAATTATCAATATGTATGTTCCTATTACTATTTTCTTAATTGTTTTGGGTTTGTTATTGTAGGTCTTTTCCTTCTCTTGTGTTTACTGCCTAGAGAAGTTCCTTTAGCATTTGTTGTAAAGCTGGTTTGGTGGTGCTGAATTCTCTTAGCTTTTGCTTGTCTGTTAAGTTTTTAATTTCTCCATCAAATCTGAATGAGATCCTTGCTGGGTAGAGTAATCTTGGTTGTAGGTTTTTCCCCTTCATCACTTTAAATATGTCCTGCCACTCCCTTCTGGACTGCAGAGTTTCTGCTGAAAGATCAGCTGTTAACCTTATGGGGATTCCCTTGTGTGTTATTTGTTCTTTTTCCCTTGCTGCTTTTAATATTTTTTCTTTGTATTTAATTTTTGATAGTTTGATTAGTATGTGTCTTGGCATGTTTCTCCTTGGATTTATCCTGTATGGGACTCTCTGCGCTTCCTGGACTTGATTAACCATTTCCTTTCCCATATTAGGGAAGTTTTCAACTACAATCTCTTCAAATATTTTCTCAGTCCATTTCTTTTTCTCTTCTTCTTCTAGGACCCCTATAATTCGAATGTTGGTGAATTTAATGTTGTCCTAGAGGTCTCTGATACTCTCCTCAATTCTTTTCATTCTTTTTTCTTTATTCTGCTCTGCAGTAGTTATTTCCACTATTTTATCTTCCAGGTCACTTATCTGTTCTTCTGCCTCAGTTATTCTGCTATCGATCCCTTCTACAGAATTTTATTTTCATTTATTGTGTTGTTCATCACTGTTTGTTTGCTCTTTAGTTCTTCTAGGTCCTTGTTAAACATTTCTTGTATTTTCTCCATTCTATTTCCAAGATTTTGGATCATCTTTACTATCATTACTCTGAATTCTTTTTCAGGTAGACTGCCTATTTCCTCTTCATTTTTTTGGTCTGGTGGGTTTTTACCTTGCTCCTTCATCTGCTGTGTGTTTATCCATCTTCTCATTTTGTTTAACTTACTGTGTTTGGGGTCTCCTTTTCTCAGGCTGCAGGTTCGTAGTTCCCGTTGTTTTTGGTGTCTGCTCCCAGTGGCTAAGGTTGGTTCAGTGGGTTGTACAGGCTTCCTGGTGGAGGGGACTAGTGCCTGTGTTCTGGTGGATGAGGTTGGATCTTGTCTTTCTGGTGGGCAGGTCCACGACTTGTGGTGTGTTTTGGGGTGTCTGTGGCCTTATTATGATTTTAGGCAGCCTCTCTGCCAGTGGGTGGGGTTGTGTTCCTGTCTTGCTAGTTGTTTGGCATAGAGTGTCCAGCACTGTAGCTTGCTGGTCGTTGAGTGGAGCTGGGTCTTGGCGTTGAGATGGAGATCTCTGGGAGATTTTCGCTGTTTGATATTATGTGGAGCTAGGAGGTCTCTGTGGACCAATGTCCTGAACTTGGCTCTCCCACCTCAGAGGCACAGCCCTGATGCCTGGCTGGAGCACCAAGAGCCTGTCATCCACACAGAATAAAAGGGAGAAAAAAGAAAGAAAGAAAGAAAGAAAGAAAGAAAGAAAGAAAGAAAGAAAGAAAGAAAGAAAGAAAGAAAGAAAGAAAGAAAGAAAGATAAAATAAAATAAAATAAAATGATATAAAGTTATTAAAATAAAAAATATTTATTAAAAAAATTTTTTAAAGTAATAAAGAAAAAGAAAGAAAGAAAGAAAGAAGAGAGCCACCAAACCAAAAAACAAATCCACCAATGATAACAAGCGTTAAAAACTATATTATAAAAAAAACAACGGACAGACAGAACCCTAGGACATATGGTAAAAGCAAAGCTATACAGACAAAATCACACACAGAAGCATACACATACACACTCACAAAAAGAGAAAAAGGGAAAAAAAAATATATCATTGCTCCCAAAGTCCACCTCCTCAATTTGGGATGATTTGTTGTCTATTCAGGTATTCCGCAGATGCAGATACATCAAGTTGATGGTGGAAGTTTAATCCGCTGCTCCTGAGGCTGCTGGGAGACATTTCCCTTTCTCTTCTTTGTTCGTACAGCTCCCAGGGTTCAGCTTTGGATTTGGACCCGCCTCTGAGTGTAGGTCACCTGAGGGTGTCTGTTCCCCGCCCAGACAGGATGGGGTTAAAGGAGCAGCTGCTTCGGGGGCTCTGGCTCACTCAGGCCGGGGGGAGGGAAGGGTACGGATGCGGGGCGAGCCTGCGGTGACAGAGGCGTCGTGACGTTGCAGCAGCCCGAGGTGCGCAGTGTGTTCTCCCGGGGAAGTTGTCCCCGGATCACGGGAGCCTGGTAGTGGCGGGCTGCACCTGCTCCTGGGAGGGGTGGTGTGGATAGTGACCTGTGCTTGCACACAGGCTTCTTGGTGGCGGCAGCAGCAGCCTTAGCGTCTCATGCCCGTCTCTGGGGCCCACGCTGATCGCCGCGGCTCGCGCCCGTCTCTGGAGCTCGTTTAGGCGGTGCTCTGAATCCCCTCTCCTCGCGCACCAGGAAACAAAGAGGCAAGAAAAAGTCTCTTGCCTCTTCGGCAGCTGTAGACCTTTTCCCGGACTCCCTCCCGGCTAGCACCGAAGCCCGAGCCTCAGCTCCCAGCCCCGCCCGCCCCGGCGGCTGAGCAGACAAGCCTCTCGGGCTGGCGAGTGCTGGTCGGCGCCGAGCCTCTGTGCGGGAATCTCTCCGCTTTGCCCTCCGCACCCCTGTGGCTGCACTCTCCTCCGTGGCTCCGAAGCTCCCCCCCTCCGCCACCCACAGTCTCCACCCGCGAAGGGGCTCCTAGTGTGTGGAAACCTTTCCTCCTTCACGGCTCCCTCCCACTGGTGCAGGTCCCGTCCCTATCTTTTTGTCTCTGTTTTTTCTTTTTTCTTTTGCCCTACCCAGGTACGTGGGGAGTTTCTTGCCTTTTGGGAGGTCTGACGTCTTCTGCCAGCGTTCAGTAGGTGTTCTGTAGGAGTTGTTCCACATGTAGATGTATTTCTGATGTATTTGTGGGGAGGAAAGTGATCTCCGCGTCTTACTCTTCCGCCATCTTGAAGCTCCTCCCTCCCAAGTTATTCTTAAAGGAGTTTCTCTCAACTCCCATTTCCATCCAAAATGAATGGATGGAATGTTACCAATCCTTCATCTTATCCCAACATTTCCTGGGTTTTCACTCTCTGCTGCCCTAGGCCACTGGGAACGGGGGTGTGGGGTGGATACAAACACACACACACACAGAATTACATCCAGAAATGATCACAGATGTCCCCATGACGTGGCCATCTGTACCCCACAGATAAACCCCTTAATTGGCCCAGCTTGAGAAAGAGGGAAGTTTTTCTAGCCTTTGAATCCCTCCTGCACTGCCCAGAACACAGTGGCTGAGGTCTTCAACTCACCCCACTCCTGATCCTTGGAGCTTTTTAATCAGCACAAGAAGTTTCTGTTTTCTAGGAAGGTTGCCGATCACCTGGCAGACCTACAGAAACGGATCTTCCTGGGATGGAGCTCAGGTGGTGATGCTTTAAATGAGCTCTCCAGGCACTCCCTTGTGTCATCGGGATTGGGGACCATTGACAAGAGGGGGCGCATTACACCCAGGAAGTGAGACAGTCCTTGGGTTGTTTTAATGAAAGAAAGAGTAAGACAGCGCCACCGGCAGGGGTTGGTAGAAGGACCCATTGGAGGCTCCAGTAAGTGACAGGACAATCATCAAAGGAGTCTGGGGACACCAAGGAGGACATTTAGGCTTGGGCACCAAAATAAAGAGTAAAGGAAATTCAAAACCAGACAATACTACTCTTTAAAAATTGGATTATAGTTGATTCACAATTTTGTGTTAGTTTCTGGTGTACAGCAAAGTGATTCAATTATACATATGTACACATATTCTTTTTCATACTCTTTCCCATTATGGTTTATTACAGGATACTGTATATATCCATAGTTCCCTGTACTCTACAGCAGGTCCTCATTGCTTATCTCTTTTATTTATAGTCATGTACTTTAGAGTGTTGCCTGTGCCATCTGGCCACAATGGGCAGCCTTGCTGTGTTGGCCAACGTGGCGGGGACTATTTTTCTCCAGCAACTCTGTCCCTGCTGTGGGCCATCATAAACCCATGCCAGTCCGTGAGCAAGGCATTCTGACTCACCCTCCCCTGGGCCCACCTCGGAAAGGACCTGTCCCAACCATCTTGGCTTCATTTCTTGAGGATGGAGTCCGAGCAGGGCCCAACCCATCTGCAATGATACTACGCTAATGCAGCGCGGCCTCAGTGCACAGTAGCGTGAGCGCTCTTCTCCGTGTCAACCTTGCTTTTCCCTTTTAGGCGGATGAACGCCTGGCTTCCTGGCCTCTGGTTCCCTTACAAACCAAATTACAGCCCAATTCATAGCCCCGACCACAGCAGCACGGGCAAGACAAGCCCGGGGTTGCCAGAGGAGGGTCCGGCCAACCTCAATTCTGCTTCCCCAGCTCCATGACAAAGCCGCCAGGGAAGGCCGCCCAGGCCTGCGACTGTCCAGCCCTGATGGCTCCCACGTGTTCCAGGGTCCTGAAAACCCTCCTTCTCCTCCCATCTCAAGACAACAGCAGTAGCCACGTACCCAACATCTTTCACGAGCTCCTTGCCCAACATTTTACATCCATTGTTGTTCATCTTGATCACAACACTGCAATATATGTATTATTTTATAGCTCAGGAAAGTGGGTTTCATAAAAATTCAGAGTGCCTTATCCCAAACCAGACAGCCAATAAATGTGTTTTTGGTGTTCCAGTATTCCAAAAAGCCTTGGTAGTTTTAAGAACTGAGATATGAATGCATTGGTTGTTATAAAAATTATTTTGATATTTGAAAAAATATGAACTTTGAAGCATTTATGGGTTTTGCTCTATCAATGACTCAATTATTCAATTAAAAAAATTATATCCAAAGTCTAAACAGGCATCTGCCTGAGTGAACCAGTTTGAAAATTGTTGCAATAACTCTGCATTGGATTCATCATCTATACCTGATGAAAGCAAAGAGAACAAATATCAAATAACATACTCTCTTAGAAACATTAACAAAACTATATAGGTCTCCTGTATTAGTGTGCTCAGACCACCATGACAAAATCCACAGACTGGGGGCTTAAACAACAGAAATTTATCTCTCAGAATTCTGGAGGCTGGAAGTCCACTATCAAAGTGTCGGCAGGGTTGGTTTCTCCTGAGGCCTCACTTCTTGGCTTGTTGATAGCCACCTTCTCACTGCATCTTCACATGGCCTTTCTCCTGTGCCTGTGCATCTCTGGTGTCTCTTCCTCTTCTAATAAGGACACCAGTCCTACTGGATTAGGGCCCCACCCATATGACCTCATTTAACCTTAATTACCTCTTTAAAGACCTTATTCCAAATTCAGTCACATTGAGGGAGTAAGGGTTTCAACATATAAATGTTAAGGGGGACACAATTCAGTCCATAATAGCTCTTTATCAATTAGGGTGCAGCTCATGGAGGGAAAAAAGTTCCAATATATCTCTCATGGCACTTTCCTATTTAATCCAAGAACTCATCTGGATGTCAAGCCCTTCTTCCCTAATCTTTTGGGTATTGCTCAATCACCCCAGCTGGAGGCATCTAACTCCCTTGGGCTCCAGGCCGTTGATAGCTCTGCCCTTGTCCTTGAACTGTTTCTCTCTGGTCGGTTCAACTCCTCTGAACCATGTTCTCAAGCCTTTTCTCTCTGTGTTGAAGGTTCATCAGTTCGTTCTCTGCCAGCTGTGGGGTTGAGACTCCAGGGGTCCCTAGGTCTTCAGTGGGTGCAGTATTTCTAGATGCTTTCAGCATCCCTTAGCATCTCCCGGCAGGTGCCAGCCCATCTCTTCCTGTTTTTGGTTAGGCGGGTAACTAAGTTCCTATTCCTGAACTGAATGGCCCATCCTTACCACAGCTATTTCTGGAGTAAAGATGAGGATGAATGGGGAGCCTCAGGGATGCTCGTCACTTACTAGCTCAGGTGACCAGCCCACCTCTTCCTCGGGTTTCTGCGGTTTCCAAGGTCTCCTTGGTGCAATCTTATGCAATGCACAGCCCATTACGTGCTCAGAGAATGGGTTTTCCTAATTTTACATTAAAACTCAGAGTGAGATAGGAAGAGAAACTCAGCATGAGTGGGACTTCTGGGGACCTGACAATGATCCATTTCTCCATTTTGCTGTTCGTTGCACAAGGGTGCTTGGTTTGTGAAAATTCACTGTACACTTATGGTTTATACAGTTTTAGCATGTGACACTTCAGTAACAAATTCTCTGCTTCCCCAAAAAACATGACACTGATGACGAGTTTGAAAATGGCAAAAAAAAAAAAAAAATCACCCATAATGCCACCATCCCTACACTCTCTTCATTTTTGTGTATTTCCTCCAGATTCTGTGCATGTGCTTTTCTATTTTTATGCAGACCTTTTTGCATCCTGCTTTTCTCACTTAACATTATGGAATAAACAACTTCCACAACTTAGTTGCTATCATTTCAATGGTTTCATATTTACCCATGGTGTTTGGTACATTAAACATGGGAACTCCATGACACAGTTCTAGAAGGAGGCTATTCTGGAGGCTGCCTGAGGGGGTCTGAGGAGAAAGGCATCTGGGCAGCCCCTTCCCTTATTCCAGCCCATGGGAACGGAATGAAAAACTGAGGGTAATTCTGGGGAAACACAGGTCTTCCCATGAAAAAACGATTTTCATACAAAGCAGTATTTAGCATCCGCTGCACTTGGATCTTAATTTTCTCATCAGTCACTCACTAGCAAACTATCCTGGTGAATATCTTCTCCACTCTGAGACTTGCATTCCCCACTCTGTGAAAGGAGAACGCCTGCCTCACAGGGTTCAGGGTTAAACGTGGTAGCCTGTAAAGTGTCTAGCACATTAGTAGGTGCCCAAATGCCCTCAGAGGAAGCGTTGAGGAGGTGTGGATCATCAGAATCCCCTTCAAACACACTTAACACGTGAGCTCTGGATCAAATAGACCCAAATTCTGGTGTCTACTCCCCCACACTTACTGACTGTTCAGCTCAGCTCCCTCAATTACTAGTTAAGAGACCTTAGGCAAGTCATTTCACCTCTTGGCACCTCAGTTTGGCATAATACCTAATAACAGAGTTGTTGTGAGAATTAATGTAATTTATCTGAAGTGCTAGGACATAGTACCTCTTGATAATTGGAAGATATTAAATGGTGTTTTGTATATTTAATATGCTCAGACAGGTTATTGGAAACCAGATCTCAGCTTTGCTCTGGCAGTGTGACATTGAGAAAATTACTTAACAACTCTGAGCCTCAGTTTTCTCACAAGTGAAGTGACAAAAATAATAATGATCAGATGTATTATAGGGTATATAATAATAATAATCTTAGGCAATGGATGTTTAAAAAAAACTAACTAAATAGAATATTCCAAATCCTGATACAGTGCTTGGCATATGGTAAGTTTCAATAAATCTTTGTGAATAAAAAAGGAAAGAAAGGAGACTTGAGAAAATAACTGGAATCCCATCCTCCTGGTGAACAGCAAGGAAGCAACTGTATATACAGACACTGTGTTATTTTAGGAATTAACAATTCAAGGATCCCTTCACTGAACCAGACCATTTGGCTCTCTTTTCTGAGTGTTTATCACCCGCTCTCGAAAGCTCTCAATGTGGGAAGGGCTTTTTGCGTCTGACATGTTGACTTTTCAAGTTGTTTTTCATCATTCAAGCTGGAAGTCCTCTCCTCGAGAAAACAGGTGAGGAAGTAAAGTGATTGCCCCACTCCAGCCAGAAACACTTTCATGGAGATCAAAGAGGAGCCAGCTCAGATATAAAAACCTCAGTTCCTCAGAACTCAAACTATTCCCTCCAACACAAACTGGTGCCAGATTCATCTTCCTAAAGCCCAGCCCCAAACAAGGCATCTTCTAGCTTAAAAACGGTCAGTACCTTCTTATTGTGGAGCAAAGTGTATAAAAATAGGTCAAACTCAGTATTCAGAATTTTCCAGAACCTGGCCTCCATCCACTTCTCTGGTCTTACCTCCTATGAATCTCCAAAGTTACTTTCATGTGCTCACCCAGCTCCATTGATTACCGAGACTGGATCACTCTCAGGTGAGTTCTCATCTCTATGTCTTTGATTACACTGTTTTCTCCACTTCATTCAATTCCTTCTGTTAAAATTCTAACCGTTCTTGATTTTTTGATAATGGCCATTCTGACCGGTGTGAGGTGATACCTCATCATAGTTTTGATTTGCATTTCTCTAATAATTAGTGATGGGGCACATATATACAATGGAATATTATTCAGCCATAAAAAGAAATGAAATTGAGTTATTTGTAGTGAGGCGGATGGACCTAGAGTCTGTCATACAGAGTGAAGTAAGTCAGAAAGAGAAAAACAAATACCGTATGCTAACACATATATATGGAATCTAAAAAAAAAAAAAAAAAGTTCTGAAGAACCTAGGGGCAGGACAGGAATAAAGATGCAGACGTAGAGAATGGACTTGAGGACACAGGGAGGAGGAAGGGTAAGCTGGGATGAAGTGAGAGAGTGGCATGGACATATATACACTACCAAATGTAAAATAGATAGCTAGTGGGAAGCAGCCGCATAGCACAGGAAGATCAGCTCAGTGCTTTGTGACCACCTAGAGGTGTGGGATAGGGAGGGTGGGAGGGAGGCTCAGGAGGGAGGGGATATGGGGATATATATATATACGTATAGCTGACTCACTTTGTTGTACAACAGAAACTAACACAGTATTGTGAAGCAATTATACTCCAATAAAGATGTATTAAAAAAAAATTCTACCCATTCTTCAAGAGCTGTCTACTCTCAGGTGACTTCACCTACCACTGTTGTGCTTTCTCACTCTTAATGGTTCCTTTCATTTGATACTTAACTATAAGGGTTATTTTTGTGTTAATCTTTTCCCACATGTCCACAGCCCTGTTGGATTATAATATCCTTCAGGGCCAGGAAGACTCTGCCTGTTCTGATACAGTCATTCCTGGGTATCTGTGGGGATATTGGTTCCAGGACACCTCACCACCCCTCATCCCCCAACTCAGATAGCAAGAGATGAAAATGCTCCAGTTCCTTATATAAAATAGTGTGGTATTTGCAGTGAACCAATGTACATCCTCTCATATACTTTAAATCATCTCTAGATTATTTATGATACCTAATACAATGTAAATGCTATGTCAATTGTTGCTGGTATGTGGCAAATTCAAGTTTTGCTGTTTGGACCTTTCTGGAATTTTTCCCCCTGAGTATTTTCACTCCAAAGTTGGTTGAATCTGAGGATGCAGAACCCACGGATATGGAGAGCCAACTGTACTTGGCAGTGTACACATTCAAACATTTATTGAAATCAGTTATGCCTGTCTGGATCCGAAGCCGTTCTAAAGGATTTTTTAAGTGGTTTGGATTTTTTTTTAATCCAATTCAAATATTCATTCAGCAATCATTTCCTGCACACTTATTAGATGGCAAGAGCTAATTTTTTTTTTTTTTTACTGCTCTTGGCAAGATTTCAGGATGGCATTAATAAGACAAATATAGAGACTTGACTAAGCCTAAAGAAGTCAATTGCACAAATGCAGGATGTGGGGAGGCCACAGTCACTAGGAGTCCACAGAAGGAGGTGGAGATAGCGGAACATGGTTTCCACCTTGTTGCAGAGGCCAAGAGAGCTCACACCACCTGGGGCAATGCTCACAGACATGGTGACCAGCTCCAAAGACATGATCATGTAATAGCATCAAATCATTGTGTGTGTGAGAGACAGAATTTGTTCCCCAATGGACCTGACTCCTTTTTCTTTTACTATATTAGGAATATTGAGAGTGATTAGATTTCTCTCTCTGGCAGGACTCATATTCATCCAGGAAATCTCAGAATTCTCGAACTTTTAAGGGGATCTTCAGAAAAGTGAGAATATAACTGGGTTACTTTCTATTAAGTCCTGGATCTGAAAGCTGAATCCTTCTTGCTAAAACCAGATCCACAAAATCCACAAACCAGAGCAAACCACACTGTGAAGACTTCCTGACTTAGCTAGAGAAAGGAGTATACTTGTAGAAGAACAATGTATAATGGGTAGTAATTTGCCAAAATTACAATTAATTTTGAAAACACTGTATACTTGAAAAACTAAGGAAGGACTTACCTTCATGAAAGAGGGCCTTTCACATAGGTTGGTAGATTCCATCCTCCAAAAGTAAAATCATGTGAGGAATGGGAGAGTGTATTTCTGTGTTAAATGAATATTTTTTAGAATTCCATTTTAATATAGCTATTGGGTTTTTTAAAAACTATTTCACTTTGCATTTTTAAGTGGATGTTATAGGGCTTAGATTGAGCATTTTTATCTTTACACAGCCTACTTATTGTCAATGTGGTAGCACTTCACATAAAATATAAAGAATCTTGCAAACTTAGAGGTTGATTGACCCCTGCCCCCCATCCCCCCATCCTATATGCTGTAGCTGTCATACATATAACATTTACCTATGTTGTGAGTCTCACAATACCATGGTATAATTTTTGCTTTTAATTAGTCATGTGTATTTTTATTTTGAAGATCTGTGATGTGGGCATATACAATTATGATTGGTTTTTTTTGTTTTTTGTTTTCTTAAAAAATGTTTATTTATTTATTTATTTATGGCTGTGTTGGGTCTTCGTTTCTGTGCGAGGGCTTTCTCTAGTTGCGGCAAGTGGGGGCCACCCTTCATCGCGGTGCGCGGGCCTCTCACTGTCGCGGCCTCTCTTGTTGTGGAGCACAGGCTCCAGACGCGCAGGCTCAGCAATTGTGGCTCACGGGCCTAGTCGCTCCGTGGCATGTGGGATCTTCCCAGACCAGGGCTCAAACCCGTGTCCCCTGCATTGGCAGGCAGATGCTCAACCACTGTGCCACCAGGGAAGCCCCCATTTATGATTGTTTGAAGGCATATGAGCTGTTCATGATGCTTGGTCTCTCCCCTTGGCGGTGGCACGTGTATCAGGGAAAGCAAAGTGGACGTCGCAACAGACAGCTTACAGAGCTGCCACGCTCTGGGGGCTGAACAATGTAAAGCCAAGACAGCTGTGCAGGACTGAGCCCGCCTCGCAGTGGGCAAGTCTGTGCTCTTCACCTGTGGTCCTCAACCCTGGCTTCATGCTAGTCACCTAAGGAACTTAAGAAGAAGAAAATACTGATGCCCGGGCATATCCTCAAACCAACTCATTCAAGATTATGGGGCTGGGCTCAGACAGTGGGTATTTTTTAAAGCACTCCAAGTGATTTTAACATGCAGCCAAGGTTGGCAACCAGTGAATTCATTAGTCTGGGTTCTCAGCCGAGGCTGCAGTGCCCTGGAGTCCATCTTCTTTCAGATTTCCTTCCCCCTCTCCTTCTCCTTCCCCCGCCCCATTCATCCCAACTCTCTCTGGGAATGTCCACTCCAAGAGCACAAGGTAGAGTACCTACAGTCACGGCTCTCAGCTGGGGACAATCCCCTCCCCTACAGGGGACATCTGGCAATGTCTGAAGGTATTTTTGGTTGTCACCCCTGGGGAAGCAATGGAGGAAATCCAGGGATGCAGCTAAACATCTTCAATGAAGAGGACCGCACACCCCTCACCCCCCCCAAACACACACACAACAAATATTCAGGCCAAAATGTCAGTAGTGCCGAGGTCGAGAACCCTTGATCTACAGGAAGGGACAGTGGGCTGAAGTGGCCTTAGGCCAGTGACTTCCTACTGTAAACACAGTGCAGGGGCAGCAGGAATTGTTCTCCAACCTTGGGCTCCAGTCCAATGCACCAGTCACTTACTATGGCCCCTGGACCTCATCTGCAAAGAGTTTTCTCGAATTCCAGGTTGGCTAGTCAATCTGCTCTTATCAAAATAAACCAGGTATGAGAAAGGGCTAAAAGCATGAAAACCTAAAATTCCAGAGAGACCAGGGAAGGCCAAAAAAAAAAAAAAAAAAAGAGAGAGAGAGAGAGAGAGAGAGTAAATGCTATTTGCAAAGGCCATAAATGCTGCAGGTACACCATCACTGTGCAAGACCATTAGCCCATGAAAAATTAATTATAGTTTTCATTCCATAGTAACTGACCAAAAAAAAAAAAAATGACTCAAGTAATTTTGAATGGCACCGTCCTGGCCAATGCCAACTGGTTGACTATCTGGGGGAAGGTACTGTCAATCACTGAGCCTGCGAAGCAGAAAAACAGTAATTTCAGAGAGCTTGCAAATCACCCAAACAGCAGCCTGTTCTCAATTCTTTTTTCCATTTAAAAGCATTCAAGCAGCAGCTAGATGGAAAGCAGTCCTCTGAAAGTCTGAAGATAGAAGGTTTATTGGTTCTCTTCAGACCAAAAGAGGGAAAATAGGGTAGTGGACACAAAGAAAATGAAGTGTGCATTTCTCACTCCACATCTAATGAATGGAAGCGTCAGACCAGTCAACCTGCATTGAGCAGGGGAAAATGAGCTATCACTGCATCTGCAGGCGGTCAGTAACGGGTGCCAGACCAGGGAAGAGGATCCTGATTCCTTGACAAATAAAAAGGCCTGCCTTTTAGAGAAATGTTGATGTCTGTTAATACAAGCTGAACTTGTTGCTGTGAAGATGAGGCCTTTAATTCACAATAACCACAGACATCCAATTCCCACGGGAGCCTGAAAATGAGTGGAAAAGAAGTAAGTTCTCTTGTGAGGCGGGACCTTTCTGGTTTGACCAGTGTTAACAGGAGCCGGCGAATGTTTTATTTTTATTCATTGTTTTTTAAATTAATTAATTAATTAATTTTTATTTTTGGCTGAGTTGGGTCTTCGTTGCTGCACACGGGCTTTCTCTAGTTGTGGCGAGCACAGACTTCTCTTCATTGCAGTGCGCGGGCTTCTCATTGCAGTGGCTTCTCTTGCTGTGGAGCACGGGCTCTAGGCACGCGGGCGTCAGTAGTTGTGGCGCACGGGCTTAGCTGCTCCGCGGCACGTGGGATCTTCCCGGACCAGGGCTCGAACCCGTGTCCCCTGCATTGGCAGGAGGATTCCTAACCACTGCGCCACCAGGGAAGTCCAGGGCTTTAAATAAATATTTCTTCCATGGATAATGGAAGGAATGTTGGATGAACAGAAGCCTGGGTGAACAGAAAAGTAAGTGAATGGATGGGCCAACGGATCCATGAAAAAAATAGAGAGATGGCTAAGTGGATGGATGTCGACGGGTACAACGATGGGGCAAGTAAGTATACGGTTATATTGTTAAGGGCACACAGTCCAGAGTGCTTAATTCTGGCTGGCAGAAGGCAGTACAGATGCAGAAGAATTCAAGAAAAAAGCCTTTAAATGTTATTGGAAGGAGATCTCTTAGCAGAGAGAAAGGTTTGGAGCTTTTGAAGAAGAGGGACCAGTGTGAGGAAGAGCAGAGTTTAAGGTATAGTCAAGGAGTGATGAGGGGTCCACGGTGGCAAAGAAAAAGGGTAACAGGAGATGAGGCTTAATATAAGAAAGGATGATTTACAAGTGACTCCTATCACTCCTTGAATGAATTCTATGGGTTTTTTTAACCCCTCAACACAACCATATTGTCATTGTTATAGTATCCAATTGGATTTTGCATTTCCTTCTGTGGGGAGGAAAACTTTTCCTGTATCAACTGATGTTCGAGTGACCTGGGGTCTGTGAATTAAATGCCAACAGACAGATTAATAGGAGAAAAGTTTACTTCGCCTGCTTGCAGGAGCACGCTGTAAAGAGTGGTTCCCTGAGCAGCCAGGAGTAAGGGTTTACACGCCAGCTTCATGGGGGTGCAGGAGGGGAGAGGAGGGTACAGCTTCAGTGGGAGAGTATGGAAGGTCCTGACCAGGCTCATTCACACAATTTTCTCGGAATACCACAGTGTTAAGGCTCAGTTGCCTGCCTAACTGAAGACTCCATCAGAAGAGGGTTTATAGCCGCTGAATTCTCAGGAGGCTATGCTTTAATCAAATAAGGGAAGTTCGGATAAGATTTCTTTCTGCATTGGCTATAACCCAAACTTTTTAAGTGTCAAGTAACTTCATACCACTCTGCTTGTCTCTTCGCTTCCATGTCCTTCATCTGGCTCGTCCACCATTCCAAAACCCTACTAAGCACTTTGGACTTTGGCCGGTGGTGAGGGGATCTCTGAAAAGTTTTAAAGCAGCGTAACTTGTTGAAATCTGAATTTTTGAGAGAACTCCAGCCTCAGGGAAGACCAGTGCTCCAGAGAGCAAGGCATTCCAGGCCTGACACTCAACACCCGCCAGGAATGCTCAAAGGCAGGTAGCACAGCGGACGGTTCTGGGGACGCAGGGCAGGAGGGTGGCCCATGGGACGGCTGCTATTATGTCTCCCTCAGGGCAGCACGGCACCCAGCACAGGATTTCACACCTACAGACTTGGGTTCCTGTCCCGGCCCCATCACTTCCTAGCTCTGCAAGTCTCCAAGCCTCAGTCTTCCCATCCAATTAATGGGAATAACAACTATTTTAGGAGATTACTGTGAACATTAAAATAAGAAGATGATTGTAAGGCACGGGGCAGAGTCCTGTCCATGGTAGATATCCAGGAGAGATTCTTTTCCTGCTCTACTTTCCCGTATCCCTCCATGGGGGATCAGTTTTCATCAGCACTGGGCCACTATCTTCCTTGGCTTATGCCATCTGAGAAATGCCCTTCCTGCCTTCCTCCATATTTCTTAAGTAACTAAGAACCAGATAAATATCCCCTCCCTCCCTGTAGATCCTAGAATTGTAAGAAAAGAGCATGAGAAATGGAACCATTTTTAGCCCAAAGCGTCCCACTGATTTGACACGATTTTACTATTCGACACTCTGCATCAACAGGACTTTACTTTTCCAGGGAATTCTTGCCCAGAAAGACCAGTTTGTGAAGTTACTTTATTGTTGTTTCGGGAACTTCCTGAAAACCCTTAAATCCTAACAGTGGACGACTCAGCTAGCTCTCACCAAGGTAGGAACCCTTTTCTCAGAGAAACAGATCATCTGCTGGGCTTACAGAATGTCTGTTTACTCTCCCAGCTGGCTTCACAACTCTTGCCTTGCTGTATCCACCGGGCCTGAACTGTGATACCACGAATTTTACCCATCCCAATCAGCCTTTCCCTTCCCAGAAAGACCCCTTTTTCGGCTTTTAAGGCCACACAGCATCCTCTGAGAGCCCACTTTTCCTATTCACATATTCATACCACTTCTTGGCACACCTGTCCTCATCAGTCCCCCTGAGCAAAGCACTCTGTCTGGACAGGTCAAGAAGCCATGCATAGCCTGGGATCCCCATGGGGTGAAATACCTCTCCACACAGAGAACACTGGGGAGAATTTAAGGCTCACACCACTGAGTCCTGAGGTTTACGTTGTCAGAAATGCACGATTCCACCTAACTTTACTGCTGTGTTTCTGTTTGGGACCTAAGGGACATGCAGGAGGGAATGACAGATGGGTTTCTTGGAATGGTCCTACAGCAAACAGCAAACCCATCATTAGCAGACGGATGACTACAGATGACCCCAATGGCTCCTGAGAACCAGAGCGGGGATTTTAAGTTTACACTGCACACTTGTCAGAAATCACCAAATAAGAGGTGAATAGGGTGGCAATATTTATTTTCTCAACTTTTCAAGTCTTGGAAAATGTTTTTTAAAAGAGAAAACAGACTACAGACCGCTCCTTCCATTCTACCAGAAACCTCGGGGAAGTTAAGTGGAGAACATCTGTCAAGATCCAGGGACAAAATTCCAAAAACATCTGTCACGCGCAAGTGACAAAAATCCCCGAACAACTATAACGTCTTTCCATATTTGTCTCACTTTACCTGCAATTCAACAGCTCTTTCTAGTGTGTCAGCCAGGACACGCAGTTAATCATGACAGTACACTGAAGGCACGTCCCAGCCATGCTGTTTCACATCTATTTAAAGGACGTCCCAACCAGCAGGTGTGCAAGTTTGTCTATGCAGATGACAAGGCTGTGAGCCGCCTGGAGATGGTGGCATCGGCCCGTCCCCCGTGTTCTGACAGCTTCCTTGGTCACAGGCTTTCTTGCTCTCAGCTGCAAGGAGAATATCAGCAATGCTTCCATTTTCAGCTAAAAACCAGAAAGTTCTGACTCAGAATGAACGGAGTGGTCCTCTCCTCACATTGATCATGCCCTGCTCTGCCCCGTGTGAGAGCTGGCATCTTTTCTGATTCAAAATTTGGAAGTATGAAGGGAGGGTTTAGGACAGTTCTCAGCAAGCTGACACCAATGTCAGGGGCATAGGACCACCAGGAATCCAACAGGGGGCAGGGGATTCTGAGTCCCCTACAAGCAGCAGGCCCTCTGTTTCTTGGCGTCCTGAAGCAGGTCACTCCCAGTTGCCCTCTGCTAGGCTGCTTCCAGGCCCCCTCTTCCTTCCATCCAGGATACAATATTTATTGAGAAGCTGCTTTGACTAAGAGAGATGCTTTGACCTCCTGCAGAGCTGGGCTTCTAGCTTGAGAGACAAGACAAGCATCTTTGAAATGCTTGGTAATGATACAAAGGCCAAAACAAGTGATTCAGAAATAATAGCAGCTGTAGGCTGTGGTGGAGAGGAAGAGCCATAGAGGTTGACAGGATTAAGAGAGGTTTTTTAGAAGACATCAGACTGGGGGTAAACTCTGTAGAGACCAAAAGCAGGGGAGAGGCCATCCCAGGAGAGACACCCAGAATGAGCCAAGATGGAAATGAGCAGATGGGGTTTGATGGTGGCTTGGAGAAACATCAAGGTTATCTTGGGCTAGGGGGAGAGAGAGGATGAGACCCAGTAGGAAGAGGAATGCTGTGGAAACAAGCCATCCCTCACTGGAGAAACCACTTCCTGAGGCAGTCCCCCGCCATTTCTCTCCAGCAGACTCTCTGCCCAGGATCATGGAACATTATATCCACAAGCTGTTACTGGCTTATTGCCTCCTAAGACCTGGGAAAAGGATAGTGGATCTAATTAAGATGAACTTAAACACTTTGTCTTACTGAAGGGACCAAGTTAAAGCACACAAAATACTCTTTATGTATATTCTGACCAAAACAGAATTAGCCTAATGGTACAAATTTGCTCCAAGGCAATCAGATGCAAAAAAGGTCACAATCCTTCATTTTTTCTAAATCAAATTACATACAGTGAAATAGAATAGAGGGGACAGAAACAGACCCACAGATGTGCATTCGATTTATGACCGAGGTGAACTACAGAGCCATAAGGAAAAGATGATCCTTTCCATAATTGGTGCTCGGTCAGTTGAACAGTCATATTTTTAAAAAATGAATCTTAGGCCCTCACACTATATAAAAAAAACAATTTCAGGTGGTTATATACCTGGAAAAGCACATAAGAGAATATCCATCTACACTTGGAATAGCAAAGATTTCATAAGATAACACAAAAGCACACTGACCATCAAGGAAATAGTTGAGAAACTGAAATAAATTAGAATTAAGAATTTTTGTTCATGAAAAGTCAACATTAAGAGACTGAATAAGAACTCACAGAGGGGGAGGTAATATTTTCAATGCATATATCTGATTAGGAAGTTGTATCCAGGATATGTGAAGAACACCTTCAAATCAGTAAGGACCAGACAAACAAAGCAAAGAACAATAAGAAAAAGTTCTGAACAGGCAATTCATTCATTAAGAGGGTAACCAAATGGCCAAGGAACATAGAAAAGTCACACAAAACTCGTTAGTGATTAGGGAAATGCTAACTGAAAGTGTGATGAAACACTATTACACATCCACCAGAATGGTTAATATGGAAAAGAGGCCATGCCACACGTGGGCAAGAATGTGGAACAACTGGGACTCTCACACAGTGCTGGAAGGTGAGCAAACTTATTACGACCACCTTTGAAAACTATTTGACAGTGTTGACAGGAATACTCAATAAACAATCTATAATAGGGATAGAAAAGAATTCTATCTGAGCCAAACTGAGGACTATAGCCCGGGAGACACAGATTCAGTGAAGCACTTGAATTGTGTTCCGCCAGACTAAAGAATGGGGGAGGCTTATATAGGCAAAAAAAACACAAAGTTACATAAGTTGTTTGTCAAGAGTTAGGATTGGAGCTGGCAGAAAGTAAGGGTGCTTGTTAAGCAAGGATTACTTAGGGTCCAAAATGGTTGCAATTACAAGGGAAGACCTTGAGGCCATATCGTTGCCACGGGCAGCTGCTAGCAAATACCGATTTGAGAATGGCTGGTGGTGTCCTTGAGTCTGATACAGTTCAGAAAACTCAGGTTCTCAGTGATTCAGGAATGTCTACAAAGACCACCCAGCTCCATTTTGAATGCCTGAACCATAGTTACTCCATTTTGATTTATAAATGCATTCTTCTCTTTAATGGTTAAAGCATATATACAATGCATGTTTAATAGGCCACAAACAGGCTGTTTTGGTTAGCCTACAATTCAAGTTAAATCATGTATAAGCCAGAATGACTTCCCCATACCTTAATATGTGAAAATTTCTTCCATCAGCAGGATTTACTAAAGCTGACCTTACACAAACCCCATGACGCAACCGTTCCAATACTCCTAGTATTTACCAAAGAGAAATGCAAATATGTTCACACAAAGATTTACATTCAAATTTTTATCACAGCTTTATTCATAATAGCCAAAAACTGGAAACAATCAAATGTCTATCCAGGAGAAAAAAATAAGCTAATTGTGATCTGTTTATACAATGGCATGCTACTCAGCAATAAACAAACTACTGATATATAGAGAGGGAAAGAAATACACATACGATGGTGTAGATGACCCTGTAATGGCAAAGGGAATCCTGGAAATAATCTAAATGTTTATATTTTTTAAAAGAGATGTTTAAATGAATTATGATACCCCCACTCAAGAGAGTGTTGTGTAACAGTTAAAAGAAATAAAATAAAATTTGATGTGTTGATAAAGAAAGAGTGCCAAGATAAAGGAGCTGGAAAGTTCAAGTTCAGAGCAACATGTATGGCATTTCCCATTTGTGTGTTAAAAATATATAATAACACGTGTGGAAATTTTCTGGATGGACACCCAAGAAATAGGTAACTATGGCTAGCTCTGGGGAAGGGTCTGGGGCTAAAGTAAAGTGACCACTGGGCCACCAAAACCAACCTAGCCTGGAGTGAAAGGCCCACTCACATTTCATTGCAGACATTTGTACTGCTTGAGTTTTTTTTTTTATCACAATCATATTATTTTCTTAGTTTAAAAGATTGAATTAAATAAATTGTAAAATGCTCTGTAATTACCTAAAAAAAAGGATACAGTAGTGATCCTAGTCAAATTTAATAATTTGCCTCCTAAAATGAGGAGGCTGAAAAATGGCCCTCATAGATATACAACTTCTAAGCCTGGAGCCTGTGAATGTTACCTTCCATGGCAAAAATGATTAAGTTAAGGATCTTGAGATGGAGGTGTTATCTGGATTAGCTGAGTGTGCTCTTTATAAGAGAAAGGCAGAGGGAGATTTGACAGAAGCAGGGATTAGAGTGATGCACTTTGAAGATAAAGGAGCCACAAGGCCACAAGCAGAGAGGGACTCTAATTGGCCACTAGAAGCTGAAAAAGGCAAAGAAACAGATCCTCCCCCAGAGCCCCAGAGGGAGTGTGGTCCTGCCAGCACCTTGATTTCAGCCGCCTGAAGCCCATTTCAGACTTCTGGCCTCTAGACCTGTCAGAGAATAAATTTACATCATTTTAAGCCACCAAATTTGTGGTATAAACAACACTTGTAGGAAATTAACACATAAGATTTTCAAATGCTGGAAAGAAAAAGTCCACTCTTGCTAGACAGGACTAGTTAGCAGAGCCTTGCCATGTAGAGAATCCGAGCATCTCATGTAAACTAAACTCATGAGGCCAGGTTTGCCTGTGTTTCCATGACGAGGATTTTATTTGTATGGCCTATTACCTTCACCACTGACATTTACTGGACTCTGGGTAGAAAGTTTCAGAATTCAAAGATTGAATTCTTCAGCTGCATACAAATTCTCTGCTCAGAAAACAATCCAATAAATCAATATACACACGCTACAACTCCAGATCAAACTTGTGCCAACGCCTATGACGGAGTAGATCATTAATAAGTATGGGTCTAAATGAGGCTATTTTTTCATATCAACTAAAATCACCTCTGGGTTCAGACTGAGATCTCCTCGGTTTATTACCTTTCACTATAAGTTAATGAGAAATAAGTGGCAAAATTTTCAAATCTGTGTGAATTAAGCAGTTGTACCTTCCTGAAATGACTCTTCATTTCATAGAATAGATCGATTTAAGGAGTGCTAATAATTATCCAATGGTGAGAGTAACCCTCATTGATCTTTTACCCTAACACACAGGTATCCAGAGATGCAGTACCCACATTTATTCAAAACATTTTCTCAGGTGCAAAGAGGGGGGTGTATAAACGTTCTAGGATTTCCCTCTAAATTTAGTTTATAGATTCAAAGAACCACGTTTTAACCTCTCTGTTTTAAAGGTTGAATCTAGGAAAAGGAGAGGCTTAAAAAGCCTCACCTCCAGTGGTGAATTGTCACCATTTTCTTGGTGACAAATTTTCAAGTCAAATCTCTCTCTCTCTCTCTCCCCACCGCCAGGTATTTTCGTATTTGAAAATTTCTCCCTAAGGAATGAGGACATATGCGCTTCCAGCACATCCCCTTCTGGAAAAGCTCTGGTTTTTATAAAAGGGAAGCATGGAGGTATGTGTTAGGCAGGGTTAAAGAGAGAGAAATTTGCCAAGAAATTCACTCCACCAATAACTCACTTCTGACATCCACCATGAGAATCAGGACACATGTATGTCAACGATGTTTGTGCTCGAGTTTTATTTTCAATGTGGCTTCCGTACACGGACCAAAGCTCCGTCTCCTGTATCCTTTCATCTTCCCGGGTCTTTATTCTTGCCTCCGGCTCAAGACATCAAATCTCACCCTAAATCCCCAGACATGGCCACATAACATCATCTGCATTTTCAGGTACCAATCTCTGACTGCAGACAGGATGGAACTGGATCATTAAAAAAAGAAGCAAAACAACAACAAACTTGTATCCTTGGTCCCCAGAAGACTGTCTGCTTAACATGGTCTAAGGAGTATTTGTTGGCTCTATTTTTTACAGGGACAGTAGTTCCCTGAACTAGAGGGTTATATAAAGAAGGAGGGGGAGAAGGAAGAAGAGGAGGAACCGAACTGGGGAGAAAGCTGTTGACCCAAGACACCTTCCCGGTAAAGGCTATCAGAATAATCACGACCCTCTGATTTGGCTCTTGCTGGTCACCCCATCTCTCCCACTCACTCACACCCACACAGACAGTTCTCCCCTACTATAGACTCAAAGAAACCATTTCAGTGCCTCTTCCAAGATTATTCTTTTTTAAATCCTATTTTCCCCCCAAAGATTTTATTTTTCTTTCCTTTTCCCTTTTTCTTTCCTTTTCCCAACCCTAGCTTCTTTGTTTATGCAAGTTTATCTAATGATGATGGTAATCATGCCCATCATTTATTAAGCTCCTGTTATATACTAGTATCCACACTAGAATGCAATCTCTTTCCACCCCCCAGCATGGGAGACAAACTAGGCTCCTATTTGCATCTGAGAGAACTGAGATTCATAGGGTTCAATTTGCCCGAAGTCAGAGAGTTTGCAATTGAAACGCCAGCACTTGTCCTCTCCTGAAAACATGAGCCTTCAGTGCTCTTGCGTCCCAGGAGATTAGCAGCAGCACAGAACCGCTTTGATGAAAGTTTACAGAGTTGTGAGGCCAATTGATTTTTTAAATGTTTGTAAATTCACTGTTGAATTCACACTAAACTTCCTACAAATTATGAAGCTATAGGCAAATTCAAGATAGGAAAGCAAGGGGAAGGGAGGGGGAGGAAAGTTTAGGGTAATTGTTATTTTAAACCTAGGGAAATCCTATAAATGCCCTGAGTTTCTACCCACCTTCCTCTAAAATGGATCGCTAATTCTGATGATTATTCCTCCAAATGAACTGAATAAAAGGAGAATCATCCTGTTGTAGGTTTTCCCCTTGCCTTTGCATCTCTGGAGCAGAGGCTGTCAAATTGGCAGAGGATCTATTTTTTGTGGCTCATTGCGCGTGGGGCAAATGGATTCCCACAAAGGGGAGCAGTAAATCCAGCCATGGCCGGCCTCCAACTACATTCCATAACAGCCAGGATGTTAACGGGCGTGGTGGAAGACTCCAGAAAGAGCAAAGAGGCTCTATCCGATTCTGGCCCCTGATCTCTAAGGGCCAGTGCTGAAAAGATAAAATAACTCTGATATGCGAAGTTCACGATTTATCACCTTTTTTTTTCATATTCACAGAATGGAAAAACCTGCTTTGAAGAAATTGTGTTTTATTGGGTTTAGGAGGTGGGTTTATGAAATAAATAACCCTGCAATCATAAGCAAAATACTAAGATACAAGCCCTAGAAAAGCTCCAATGGGCCAAGTGAAAACTGTGACTCAAAGAGAGCAGAGGGTAGTTTGTCGTGTAGATGTAAGCAATCTATCAACATGCGCCCCCTCAATCAGGCCACATAGAAGATTATTAAGGGCACTGGTGAGCCAGTAGGAAGAGGGTAAAGCAACGTTGATGACGTTTTCTCAAGGCCAGCTTTGGAAAACAATTGTAAATTGAGACTATAATATAATCACTAACATAGTAAAGCACTTTACGGTTCATGAATTATCTTCACTTGCAGTACAAATTCATTTGATCTAATATTTACGATTTCTGAAACATTCAGCTGCTGAGGCCCTGTTCTGATACACTGCACCTAAGGCATGGTCCTCCTAGGAGACACTGATGAAGGATTCAGGCACAGGTGGTTCATTGAGGCGAGATGCCCATCATGGGGTGGGCGGAGCCAATCAGGGAACCGCAGAAGCCAAGCAAAGGTACAATTTCAGGTGGAGTCCCAGACTCCACCTAATTCCCAGGGGGGCTCTGAAGTGTACATTGTACCTCGGGGTTTGTCCCACCGATCAGCAAAGGAGGCTGGCTTTTGTACTAGGAGCCATCCTTGTGGGAGGTGGGGGTGACTTAAACATCCAGGCATTTCTGTCTCTGTTAAGGACAAGAGAGGATAGGGGCCCGGGGCAGTCATCTGAAGGTCACAGATAAGCCTTAGCTGTGAAATGCCAGGTTGCTGATGATGGGCTCACAGAGCTCAGGAAAAGGGTCCTCTCTCCTGAAGAACTCCCGCTCATCCTTCAAAACCCTGTCCAGGGGTTAGTGGCACATTCTCTGATCACTGGTCAACCAAGTGGGGAACCTCTTCTTTTATGCTCTTCCTTCACCTGGAAGGAATATCCTTCTAGAATAACACTCCTCATCACAATTCTAGTGACTCTTTCCCACGAGCCAACAAGACTCCCTGTTAGTAAGTTTGATCCTAGGGAACAGATATTAATGAATCTCTCCACGACCCTAATCATCCCTAGGGAGACAATGAGGAAAAGCTAGCCCACTGGCTGTGAGTTACTAATGTAGCGCTAAATGGCTTCCAGCTATAGGAAAGTTTGTTTGCCAAGTCATTCTTCTGAAGATACAGAAGGGAACATAGGAGTTCCCTTCCTAAGTTCTCTTTTCCTAAGTAAACTTGATTTCAAATAACAAAGACCGTTCTTCAGAGAATAACACATTGTTCATCAAGAATCTCATAGAATTTCTCAAAAACCTGGGCTTTTCTTATTTTCCTAGGTAATTATGGAGTGATCGTATCCATTGTGGAGATACTCTAGGGATGAAGGGGTTTTCTGCAGAATATAAAATACTGAAGATTAAAGCAATGTCACGGTCAAGAAGATTCTCTCACTTTCACCCCACATTTAGGTGCTCATTCTACTGATGTTCAAAGTAGAAACACATTTAGCAAATAGTTCAGGTCTTTGAAGAAGTTCTCTTTTCAGTTTCTTCAGAAAGTTCACAGATGTGTTTTACAAGGCACGTAGGGGAAAAGGAGATCAATTCTACTGCTGAGAGAGAATCTGGGTCAATTTTATAGATTCACACCCGCATGAAATCCACATAGGGACAAAATCTGGAAGATACTCGTTAAAGGAAAAATCACACAAAGTATCAAAATAAGTTAAATTGCTATATGCTTACAGTTCCATAAATGGAAAATATCCTGGGTCTTTACCAAAATCAATTTCTTTGGTGCCTTACAGAAGCTTTCATGGGATTCTAGTAGTATTTTTTTAAAATCGTACACAACAGTATTCCTCAGGAAAGGAAGTAAAGACTGGTGGCCAAAATTTCCATTTTTGTTCATCAAGATTTCAATCGATTTTACTTGAACAAGCTGTTTCATTCATTTCACACTGATTAACCTTGGCCCAGTCACTGAAAACTTTGTGGTTCTAGGATACGGGTTTTAATTGTCTTCATAATGTACATGGAAGGTCACTGGGGAAATTGAACACAAAAATTTTCCACACGATATGGACAAAATAGGGGATCTGAGCAGACTGGACCTCAGGAAACTCAATCTCCAACTGACCTCAGTGTCTTCTGTCTAAGAGTGTATTTCTCACTATTTTCTTTTTCTGTCAATGTTTATGTAGATGTCACCTATATTCTTAACTCTAAATACTGCTAAAATTTTAATTTAGTGATAAATATTGCTTTTCCCTAAGATTCTAATATAGAAACAAAATTTCAGTCAAAATTCTGATATACTGTATCCTCTATTTGCATCGAGGATGGCACTTTCTATAAAATGTAAAGGGGTACAAAACACTCAGTCATCAAGATAAATAATGTCAATGCAATCTTTTAAAAATAAAAATGGAACTGGAAAAAAAGAACTCATGATGAATTAAATATTAAAATTTTAACAACTCAGCCCCATTGCCTCATCCTAGTCCCTACCCAAATAGGGGCTCTTAGGTGGCATAACTAGTCAGTAGTGCCTCTGGGAACATAGTAAGATGTGCTTCCTGGCTCCCATGTGGATGTGGGTGGGCTGGGTGACTGGATCTGATAAAAGGTTCTGAACAGAAGTGGCAAGTGTCACCTCAAGACCTTCCTGGGTGCTTTTTTCTCTCCCTCACAGTTAATGGCACTTTTCCATAGTAGCAATACTGTGTTGCCAGGTCCCTGAATGACTACGTTAAGTAGAACCTCCCTCCAAACCCACAACAGACATGTAGCACGAGTGAGGACTAAACTTTTGTGATTTCGGTATTCTGGGGGATGTTTGTCACAGCAGCTAACCAAGCCTCTCCTGACAGACAAAGATTATCAGCCAGGCTCTCACTATGGGAATCCACACTTTTTCAGGTGAAAGAAACAAAACTGTCCTTAACATCCAGTTTTCCACCTGAAACTCCTTCTTGCCTTAAAAGAGCAAACTGCTTCTTCTCTCCTTCCCGACTCTCCTACAGATTTTATTCTTAAGGCTGAGGTCTTTGTAGATGGACAGACACAGATTTTTTAAAAACTTAACAAAAAATAAAAAAAAATTTTTTAATTTAAAAATTAAAAAATAAAAAAACTTACAGATCTCCATATCATCCCCACCTCAGGAGATCAAGGACCCAGCAGAGTGCATTTTAGCCAAGGTCCTGGGTTTTGCAGAGGACCCTTTTCTTAAGAAGCCCTGGGTTCTTGTTGTATCTGTGAATATTCTTACTTTGCCGAGAATAACCCTGGGAGGAGAATCAATTTCAAGTCAGTCTGCAAAAAGCTAAAAAAGTAGAAGGAAAAAACAATGTGGCTTTGGAAAAAAAAAAGAGTTCTGCCAGGTTATCATTCCTTACCAATCTTACTGTATTTAAAGTAAAGGTAGATTAAAAATTTCTGAGATTGGCAAAGTGTGGCTTAGTCGGGTAAAAATTCACATTCTTACTAAGAAACCCATAAAACATGCCCACACAACAAATAGGTCGGCACCCAACTATTTGGAGCATCATGCTGGTACAAAATTACCTCTTTTCAATCAGGAGAATGAACATTCCAATGAATCTGAGCAGCAAAGGGGCATCCCAGAATCCGTGGACTTTCCTTATTGAGTGGCACTCGAATCTTATTCTAATATAGGTAATCAAGCTCTTACCTTCATTCTAACAAACACACCTTGAATATATAAAGAGGACAAGAACTGACATCTACTTGGATTCACCATAATCATCAGTACATGGTGAGGCATGGAGGCAGCAAACTGGAAGAGGGGGTATGGGAATAAGAGTTAGTTGGATATCGAAAATGTGGGACCAGAGACACCAATGTAAGTGACAGAGAAATGCTATTGAAGGAAGAGAAGAAAGCTTGGTTTTCTTGTCGTTAGGTTGGAGTCGTCACATTTCATCTGCCATTTCAGTCAAGACTGACTGCAGTGCAGACTGACTGACTCCATGACCTCAGATATCTTACTTGTAGAGACTTTCCTTACAACGTATAACTCAGGAGTACAGAGTTCAGAGACATTTTGGACTTAGAAGAACTACTTTTTTCTCAGAGAAAAAAGAGGCCCCAGTATCTGTGCCCACTCCCTTGAGAGCCCACTCTGCATGCCCCTGGGCATTCCTTCAATTCTCCTTCTTCAGAGCATCAATCTACCAATGTGCCCAATCGTCTACTGAGATCCTACCAGGAGTCCCCAGAGGACCCCACTAAATAAAACACCTTCCTTCTCAGCCCACAGAATGGAGATCATGACTTTCAGCATTTTGCATCCACCTGGGCATTTGCTATAATATTGTTTGCTTACTATAAGAGCAACAATGTATGACTGGGGACCTACTGAGATGCACAAATATGAACAATTCCTCTCAGGAGGGTCTGCGGAGGACTCAAACTCATCCTGTTTACGTTGTAGTCTGGGGGACCAGGTTGGCATGCTAACACATTTTCTATGCAGCTCAAGGGCGTTTAGGCACCTCTAGGGTCCAGAGGGTGGCCCACAGCAGGTAATTGTACATGAGGGACTGAAAAGCTTCAGAAAAAGAACTCAAGCTTATGGAAGAGAGGGCCAAGGTGCAAAGGCTGGATTTATGGGTCGGAATGAAAAGTGAGGGTGATTTTGTGTGAAAATGGTCTCTGTAATTCTAAGTGTCCCTTAACCCAGGTCCCTGTGGACTCATGTCTGCATCCTGGTCGGGGGACTGCAGTAAAGGGCAAGTGAAATATAAATGAGCTATTTCATCGAAATCTCCGTGTGACAATGAGAGCATAACGCGGTAGCACTTAAGGATTTCCACTCAATGAAGGATGTCATAAACAAGGAAAAGAGACAGATGGCCCACTCAGAGAAGGTAGTTTAACTGTATAAAACAACAAAGTTCTTTAAATTAAAAAAAAAAAAAAGATAGTAAGTGTTTTGAAAAAGGCTGCCGGGGAGGGGGGCTGGCACATGCAGAGGTGCTGGAAGCTGCTAGCAATGGAGAGGAAAACAAAACAGTGATGGAAAACCAACATCAGAATGGCAAAAATGGAAGGGAAGATGCTCCCCTATGTTGGAGATATAAGGAGATGGGAACTCTTGTGTGCTGCTGTTGGACACACTCAGCTCCTGGGGAACTAGAGAGACCATAGGGCAGCCGTGTGTAGGACTCCGTGAAGTTAAGTCTGCACGTGCCCGGGGGCTCAGAATTCATTCCCATCTGTCCATCCAGAGGAATGGCCACACCAGTCCCAGGGACCATGTACAAGGATGTCCATTGAGGTCTCGCCTGTGGCCATGTGGAGGAAGAAGCAATCAAAGCATTCTCAACTGGGAAGTGACCAGGTAAAATGTGGTGGCACACACTGCAGAATATGTACACCAGAGGAAGAGGCAGCAGACTACATGAATGGACGGCAGCAGGGGCAGATCCCATGCGGACAGTGCTGCGTGGGGACAGAGGGAAAGGGTGTGAGTTCATAGGGAAGCACTCTTCAGTCAGCTACACACACACACACACACACACACGCTCACAAAACAACACTACACATTCTGTGCAGATACCATCTTAACTTGGGCCCCTAGAAGCAGAGCCTGAGATCAGAGCCAGATGTATATGATGCTTTGAGGGAAGGCTTTCAGGAGAAGGAGGGTGAGAAAGCAGAAGAGGGCAGAGGTTTGGATTAAGATGGTGGAGAAAGAGGATGTGGAGCTTACCTCCCCTCACGAACACCTCAAAAACACATCTACTTGTAGAAAAATTCTCACCGAAAACTAACTGGAGAATGACAGAAAGACTTCTGTACAACCAAGGCTGCAAGAAAGATACACACATAATCAGGTGTGAAGGGAAGAAAAGCAATTAGCTTGGGACCTGTTCCCCTGGGAGGGGATGCAGAGGAAAAGGGAAATTACACAGGTAGAGACCCAACCTGAGGAGTTAGCAGTTTGAGCCACAGATTGGATGCCCCAGTCCTGGCATCCTATGTGGGGAGACAAGCCCCCTTGGCTGGTTGGAGGACTGCTGGGACTAATATAAGGGCTGTGGGAAGCCTGGACTCCACTGATAAGGAACACACGCACACAGGCTTGCCTCCAAGGCAGGGCAGAGAGAGGTCTGCTCTAGTGGCGGCCGGGTTTCCTGCAGCAACCTCTCCATGCATCCCAGCCCTAGCCAAGAGAATGCTCCAGCCCTGCTCACTCCACGTCACAGCACAGCACTGGATCTGAGGCAGCCACAACTAGAGAAAATACCCAACTGGGAAACAGGTGACCCAGTCCCAGGGTGGGGCTTAGGTGGGGCGGCAGTGGCCATTGTTGGCACTTACTTGAGCAGTGTTTCAGAAGCCACCCAGATCTCTCACGGCCTCTGCTCCTCCACAGCTCACCCTCTGATACATGCTGAGAGGCCATGTGGGCCCCGTCTGTCCTGCAGAGTAATTGCACAACAGGGTGGGGGTGGTGGAGGCTGGGGTCTGACTGGCTGTGAGCAACAAAGGGGACTTTCACCCAAAGTTGTGTCTGAGCAGAGCTGTGGACGCCTGCACAGGCAATGCATTGGACCTCTGCAGCTGACAGGAGCCAAGAGCTTACATGGGCTCCACTTGCTTCAGTACTCCCTACTTCTGGGGCAAGACTCCCAGTGTGGAGAGGCGGAAAAACACACACTAAAAGGCAACAGAGCCAGCTCGGGCCCAATCCTTGCCACTTCTATTTAACATAGTATTGAAAGTCCTAGACACAGCAATCAGATAAGAAAAAGAAATAAAAGGCATCCAAACTGAAGGGAAGAAGTAAAACTGTCACTGTTTGCAGATGACATGATACTTTATATAGAAAACCCTAAAGTCTCCACCCAAAAACTATTAGAACTAATAAATGAATTTTGCAAATTTGCAGATACAAGATTAATATACAGAAATGAGTTTCTTTTCTATATACTAATAATAAAATATCAGAAAGAGAAAGTGAAAAACAATCCTGTTTAAAAATCACATCAAAAAGAACAAAATACCCAGGAATAAACTTAACCAAGGAGGTGAAAGACCTAAACTCTGAAAACTATAAAACGTTGATAAAGGAAATTGAAGATGATACAAACAAATGTAAAGATATCCCATGTTCTTGAATTGGAATAATTAATATTGTTAAAATGGTCTTACTACCCAAAGCCATCCACAGATTTAATGAAATCCCTGTCAAAATACCCACAACATTTTTCACAGAACTAGAATAATCCTAAAATTCATATGGAAACAAAAGACCTAAATTGCCAGAGCAATTTGGAGAAAAAAAGAACAAAGCTGGAGGTATGACCCTCTAAGACTTCAGACTATAGCACAAAGCTATAGTAATCAAAACAGTATGGTACTAGAGCAAAAACCAATACATAGATCAATGGAACAGAATCAAGAGCCTAGAAGTAAACCCACACACCTATGGCCAATTAAAGAAGGCAAAATATGCAGTGGAGAAAAGACAGCCTCTTCAGTAAGTGAGGCTGGTAAAACTGGATAGCTATATGTAAAACAATAGGATTAGAACATTTCCTCACACCATATAAAAAAATAAACTCAAAATGGATTAAAGACCTAAATGTAAGACCTGAAACCATAAAACTAGAAGAGAACATAGGCAGAGCACTCTTAGACATAAATCAGAACAATATATTTTTGGACCTGTCTCCTAAGGCAAAAGAAATAAAAACACAAATAAACAAACGGGATCTAATTAAAAGTATAAGCTTTGGCACAGCAAAGGAAACCATCAACAAAACAAAAAGACAACCTACAGAATGGAAGAAAATATTTGCAAATGATATAACTGACGAGGGGTTAATACCCAAAATACATAAACAGTTCATACAACACCAAATCAAAAAACAGCCCAATCAAAAAATGAGCAGAAGACCTAAATAGACATTTTTCTAAAGAAGATATACAGATGGCTAACAGGCACATGAAAAGATGCTCAACATCACTAATTATTAGAGAAATCCAAATCAAAACCACTGAGATATCACCTCACCCCTCTCAGAATGGCTGTCATCAAAAAGTCTACAAATAACAAATGTTGGAGAGGGTGTGGAGAAAAGGGAACTCTTGTACACTCTTGGTGGGGATGTAAATTGGTGCAGCCACTATAGAAAACAGTATGGAGATTCCTCAAAAAACTAAAAATAGAACTACCATATGATGCAGCAATTCCACTCCCGGGCATATATCTGAAGAAACGAATAAGTCAAAAAGATACATGCACCGCAATGTTCATAGCAGCACTATTTATAATAGCCAAGGTATGGAAGCACCCATGTCCATTAACAGATGAGTGGATAAAGAAGATATGGTATACATATACAGTGGAATATTAGCCATAAAAAAGAATGAAATTCTGCCATTTACAGCAACATGGATGGACCTAGAAAATATTATGCTTAGTGAAATAAGTCAGACAGCAAAAAAAATACTGTATGTTATCACTTATACAGGGAATCTAAGAAAATGAATATATATAGCAAAACAGAAACAGACTCACAAACTAGTCTGTAACAAACTAGTGGTTACCAGTGGGGAGAGGGAAGTGAGGAGGGTCATGCTAGGGGTATGGGATTAAGAGATACAAACTACTATGTATAAAATAGATAAGTGGGCTTCCCTGGTGGTGCAGTGGTTAAGAATCCGCCTGCCAATACAGGGGACATGGGTTCGAGCCCTGGTCTGGGAAGATCCCACATGCCACGGAGCAACTAAGCCTGTGCACCACAACTACTGAGCCTGCACTCTAGAGCTCATGAGCCACAACTACTGAGCCCGTGCTCCGCAACAAGAGAAGCCACTGCAATGAGAAGCCTGCACACCACAATGAAGAGTAGCCCCCGCTCACCGCCACTAGAGAAAACCCTCAAGCAGCAACAAAGACCCAATACAGCCAAAAATAAATAAATAAATTTATTTTAAAAATAAATAAAATAAAATAGATAAGCAAAAAGGATATATTGTACAGCACAAGGAATTATAGTCATTATCTCGTAATAACTTTTAATGGGGTATAAACTGTAAGAATACTGAATCACTATGCTGTACACCTGAAACTAATATATTACTGTAAATCAACTACACTTCAATTTTTAAAAAATAACAATAATAAAATTATCATGATCCCAAAGGAAGGCTAATAAGCAGAGTATAGGCACACCTCACAGATTTTCCAAGTTTGGTTCCAGACCACTGCAGTAAAGCTAATATTGCAATAAAGCAAGTCACAGAGGGGAAGAAAAGCAGGATAGGGCAGGGAAAGAAGCTCAGGTAGGACGTGGGCTTAGAGAAAGTCTAGAAAGATCCCTGGGGCTGTGGGGTACATGGCACATCCTAGGGTTGACCCCGCGTTGAGGCGAGGAGCTGGCTTTCCGTACCCTTTAGCAAACAGTCTTTGGCTGGGGTTCTCCCACGCTAGGGGTGTGAAAATTCTCCGCCAGGGGGCCTCCTGCAGCAAAAGCCAAGTATCACCATCCAGAGACAGGGCAGCTGGAGCTGTCAGCAGCCAACACTCACAGCAGTAGGGGTTCAGGTACACCACCTGGGAGGGGTCCAGGTGGGGCACCATTAGCATCCAGTGCAGACATAAACACCTACAGAGTAGGTACCTACTGAGGCAGGAAAAATGGAGAGATGGCTGGTGATGAAGGAGCAGCACCTCAGACAGTGATGAGAATTCTCCAGAAGTAGGAACAGATGAACTCAGCCCCCAACCGAAAGCATCTCTTTGTGACTCTCAGAGAGGAAGGCATGCGGGAGGGGTCAGCGCTGACAGGTCTCCTAGAATCTGTTATGAAATGAGAAGGGTGGACATCCTGCCACCTGCTGGCAGACGGCGCAGCACAAACGATGTGTAGGCTGCCGAGGGGTAATGGCTCCGGGTCTGTCTGTGAACAAAGAATCAGAAGAATTCAGATCCCCTGTGTGCAAAGTAGAATATCTATAGCCAAGAAACAAATGATCAAAGGGGTGAGTGGAACAGCGAAAGCAGAGAAGATGCAAAACTTCCCTCTGTGTAATTGACACGAAGAGGTAAAAAGAGATGAAACACTGGACTTTGCCGGGAGAGAGAGCAAGGCTGGACACAGCAAACCCCAAATTGCCAGGAACCTCAAATGAGGAGGCAAGGGCTCTCGCAGAAAAATAGATTGCTGCACGGAAGAAGGAAGAATTCAAATAGAAACGATGATCGTGTGTGTGTCGGGTGGGACTCCCTCGGCCTCTGTGTTGGGAGCTGCTACCACTGGCTCCTTCTTGCTCAGGGAAGGTGGAAAGCACTCAGCAAGCCGTGACTGCACGTGTATCACACACGTACACACGTAGGTGCGCACACATGGACGTACACACACACACGAGAATGGTCCCCCTCCTCTTTTCTGAGTCAAGCTTTGTCTCTTCTCCCCAAGAGAATGGCTTTGGGGGCCCCTCTGTCCCATAAAGACCTCCAGGTAAGCAGCTCCGAGGGCTTCTGCCCACAGCTCATGCCTCTGAGCTTAGGCACAGACCAAGGGCCTGGGTGGGAAACCAACCTTCCAAAACACTCCAGGTTGTTTTCTTCAACCCTCAACCCAGCACACAGCCTCTCTCCATTCTTTGCCCAACCTCAAAAATCCCACATGCAAATTAACTTCTACAGACCCCTCCGGGCTTGCTTGCGCTCTCAGGCCGTCAGTCTTGCCCAGATGCATGGAGATCCTAGGCCAGGGGGTCTCAAAGTGTGGTGCTTGACCAGCAGGGGCAGCACCTGGGAGCTTGTTAGAAATGCCGGTTCTCAGGCTCCACCCTAGATGTACCGTCAGCATCTCTGGAGTCAGGCCCAGGAAGCTGCGATTACAGGAGCTCTCCACGTGGTCCCTACGCTCACACGTGAGAATCGCTGCCTTCGTGTGTGCCTTCCGCAGCCACGGATGCACCCTCAGAGGACAAAGTCTCCGCCCTCCAGGAGTGATCTTGGGTCTTGGGTCAGCTTCCCCGGAAGCCAAGCCTGAGACAGGGAGCAGCTCTTGGAGGAAGGAGCGCTACATCCCGGAGAAGGGGCAAGGGAAGCAAACAGGGAGGTGGTCTCCATGGGGGTGGCCCTCAGCCGGACCCCACGGAGAGCTCCGGAGCATGAACAGCGTCCCAGAGCCGGTCCCATTCGAGGCAAGGAGGGTGGATTTGTCCCCATGCCACCGGGAGGCTATGAGCTGCCTCCCCACCAGGGCTGATGCCAAACCTTCTGGGTGCTTCCAGTTCCCAGGGGGCAATTCCCAGACAGGAGAGTGGCTCTGAGCCACCAGCAGCCCAGACTCAGAGCAGCGGGGGAACCGGTGCCGTAGAGGTGACCTGGGGGGAGTCACTTCTATTTAGCCCCCCTGGATCCTTGCAATGTCACACGCCTTCAAGATATCTGACCCAGTGACTGAGGAGAGGGCAGAGGGTCAGGAGTGAGGTTCCTGGGTGGATTCCTTTCCCAGGTTTGCTGTAACAAAGCAGCACAGACTGGGTGGTTTCAACAGCAGAAACTTACTCTCTCACAATTCTGGAGGCCAGAAGCCAGAGACCAAGGTGCCGGCAGGGCCACGCTCCCACCCAAGGCTTTCGGGGAGAACCCTTCCTTGCCTCTTCCTAGGTTCTGGTCCCAGCAGCCCTTGGCATTCCCTGGCTTGTAGATACAACACTCCAGTCTCTGCCACCTTCATCTCATGGCCTTCTCCCTGCGTGCCTGTGTTTCTGGATGTTCTTTCCTTTCCCCATAAGGACACCAGTCACTGAGTTTAGGGACCACCTTAATCCAGCATCATCTCATCTCGACCCTTAACTGCTTACACCTGCAAGGACTCTATGTCCAACAAGGTCATTTTTGTAGGTACCAGTGGCTAGGTCTTCAACATAGCTTTTAGGGGGACACAATTGAACCTACAACCCTGAGAATTGGGCCACAGAGGACTTAACGTGCCACAGAGGCCGCCACACACCAAGCCAGCCTCCAGGGAACTCTGTATCGGTCCCTTGAGCGGAAAGCTCCTAACAGACAACATTATAGCCAACTCTGAGAGGCTAAAAGAAGAGTCATCACCCAGGGGTCAATTGTCTAAAGAAAAAGCGCATTCGAACAGCCGGGAAAATTCCTTGTACTGGTTCTGCTTCTCGGTACAGTGGGTAGAGTTTGGCCCTTGCAAGAGCGCCAAAGTGCCAGCAAGGGCGGCATCCAATGACCGTCCCACACGGGGAGCCAGTCCGGGCACCTGGTGCTCGCTGAGCCAGATGTGACTGCGAAGTAGCCCCCAGGCGCTTTTCCTACCCAGTAACTATGCTTCGTCCTTTTCCTTTTTTTTTTTTAAACGTAATGGGAACTTTATTTTTATCTATTTATTTTTAAAACATCTTTATTGGAGTATAATTGCTTTACAATGTTGTGTTAGTTTCTGCTGTATAACAAAGTGAATCAGCTATACATATACATATATCCCCATATGTCCTCCCTCTTGTCTCCCTCCCACACTCCCTATCCCACCCCTCTAGGTGGACACAAAGCACCGAGCTGATCTCCCTGTGTTATGCGGCTGCTTCCCACTAGTTATCTATTTTACATTTGGTAGTGTACATATGTCCATGCCACTCTCTCACTTCGTCCCAGCTTACCCTTCCCCCTCCCCGTGTCCTCAAGTCGTCTGAGTCTTTATTCCTGTCCTGCCCCTAGGCTCTTCAGAACCATTTTTTTCTTTTGGCCTTTCCTCTACTAACACCAGACTGTGAGGTCGTGGGGAAGAGACGGCCCCAAAGAGGCAGCCAGATCAAGTCACCGGACTCCGCTTTGGGGAGCTCTGGGGTGAACTTCTGGGAATCCAGAGCAGAGGCATGGTCTTGGAAATCGCAATTCTCCGTCGTACGGTCCAGACAGGTGAGGGAGGAAAGGATTGTTGTCATTATTCCCAGTAATATCGAGAGCCCAGCCTGGGGGGACGCAGAGTAGAGAGCTCATCCACAGCACAGAGTGTGGACGGAGAGCCCTTCCTGGGTGGGAGCTGTGAGGCTCAGGGTAGGACAGCCAGCAGGGAAGGCGAGGGTGAGGCTCAGCCCCCCTCTTGAGACCAAACTCCCCCCTCCCCAGTAGGCTCACGACCCAAGAGCGGCACAGGCTTGTCTGAGCGTCTAGAGGGCAGCTGACTCCTCAGATGTCCTGAGCTACGTGGGATGGTTCTTGGAGCACAGAAGAGGAAGCCCCCCAAGTTGGAGTGGGGTGTCAGAAGAGCTGGTTGTTGAGAGTGGGCGTGTGAGGAGGGTAGGCGACTGTGCTCTGAGATCAGGAGCTGTGTGGGCAGCCTGAGCTGGGGACTGGATGCAGGGCGAGGCTGAGTCTGCAGAAGCTAAGCCAAGACCTGGGTGTGAACAGGTCCAGCGGTGATGACAGCTCAGCTCCACTGGATCAATCACAGAGGGTCCCCACTGTGGTCAGAAGTCCCACTGCGGTCAGAGGGTCCCACTGTGGTCAGAGGCTGGCTCCCAGACCAGACCTTTTGCCTCCTGGCCATGTTTGCTAGGACACAGATCACCCCAGGGGAAAAGGATAGGGGTGAATGGATTAGAAATCCTGAATTAACTATGTATTTCCCCCCCAAAAAAGATACTGAATTTTCAACCAGGGCTGAAAGAATTGCCGGGAATCGGCAAGATTAAGTTCTCTGCCATTAGCAGAAATGAAGCCTTGTGAGCTAAATTAAGCTCAATTATAAAACAATAAAGAAAGTTTCATGTCTGTACACTGGAGTTTTTATGGTTGTGAAATTTGTACCCACCATACGAGAACTGTAATTGCAATGCAAAGCAGTATGTGATATATGCTGTATCAATTGTAGAAGCAAAGTGTTTTATGATTTCAAAGAAAGGAGAAAGCATACCTACTGGAGTTTTAGAACCTGTCTCTGTTTGTAACTCAGCCTGTTCATTTTATAGATTGCCTGACACCTTTCCTCAAACCCAGCTTCCCAAAACTATATTAGTTATGATTCTTTCTGCTGCAAGTGACAGAAACCCTAACTCAAACCAGCTTAAGAAAAGGAAAAGGACTTTATTTGCTCTCAAAACTGAAGAATCCAGAGGGAGTTCTTGCTTCAGGTATGGTTTGATCCAGGCTGAAATCAAATGATTTCTTTGGGTTAGAGCTCTGTCTCTGGATTTCTCAGTTCTCCTTCCTTGATGTTCAGTTCATGCTCAAGCCCCATGTGCTCACAAGCTATCTGTCACAGTTCCAGTCTCATTTTATGCCAACAGGAAAAGGAAGTATGCTTCCCTGATAACAACAAAGGCCTGGGAACTGAATACCCTTAGCTGCGGTGGGTGGGATTTGTGCCATGTGACCATGAGGAAGCCAATCACTCTGGTCTGAAGGCTGGAAAGTGCTGATTGGTAACACATGGAATAAGCTTGTCTCAAAATGCATCATCAGAGAATGGGAGCAAAGGTTCCCAGAGGGCAAGGAGAGACAGCTGGGGGCCAAAACAATAAAGGTCCAGCATCCTGTCTCAGATTGCAGCACACAGTTTGGTTGCTTTCCCTTCCGACGCAGACAGACTGTTCCTGAGGCTGGGAAACATTCTGCTTGTTTTCCCATCACAGAGTCACAGAATCGTGAGCTCGATGGGCTCTTTGGATTAGTTAATGTCATTGGCTTCAAATAATGTATACCAATGTCTGTCTGTTTGGGCTGCTGTAACAAATACCATAGACTGGGTGGCTTATAAACAACAGACATTTTTCACTCACAGTTCTGGACGCTGGAAGTTCAAGATCAAGTTAGCAGCAGATGTGGTGTCTGGTGAGGACCTGCTTCTCTCTGTGTCCTCACATGGTGGAAGGGCAAGGGATCACTCTGAGGTCTCTTTTATAAGGGCACTAATCCCATTCATGGGGGTCCCACCCTCATGGCCTAATCACTTCCCTAAAGCCCCCACCTCCTAACACCATCACCTTGGGGTTTAGGATTTTAATATATGAATTTTGGGGGGCACAAATTTTCCGACACAAATATTGGGTGCAAGTTACCTTCAGAGGAAAAAAAGCAACATACTATCAAGCCACAGAGGGGGTCTCATAGACCCTAAGAAAGAATGGATTTGCATCCAGCCTCAGAAAGAGATGAAAGCAGGCCCTGGAAAACCAGGAATGCAGGAGGTGCCCCTCTGTTTTCTGTCCCTCTTTCTTTCTGCATGCCTAAGGCAGTCTCTTTTCTCATTTCCATCAGAGCTTTGTCCACTTCTGTCTGCACTGTGAAAACAGCCCCAGCCCCAGTGGTAGAGGATATTTGGTACCTGGGGCTGTCTTTCCCCTCTTATTCTAAATCCTTGACTCCACACCTGGTTCCAGGTGAGCCACGGTCAGAGCATCACATTTTCCCAGCCGTGAGGATTGACTCAGCTGCAAGCACGTGATTCAAGCAAAGCCAATGTTGATGAGGCTTCAGGGGAAGAAGGGTGCACTCTTCCCCACGGACTTGAACTTGGGAGTTGTAAGCTGGAGCTGCTGCAGCTTTCTTGGTAACGTAATCTGGGATTGCACCATCCAGAGAAAACAGAGTCAAGTAATGGAGACAGAATCTGGGTCCTGTTATGATGTTCAGGGTCCTGGATCAAACTAAACCTCTATTGAGTCCTAGCTTTAGACTTTTCAGTTATAGAGTCAATAGATCCCCTTCTGCTTAAGTCAGTTGAGCTAGATTCCAGCCACTTGCAACTGAAATAATTCTGATATACAGTATCCATATGTTACTGTTTGTATTAGTCTGTTCCGGTTGACATAACGAAATACCACAGACTGGATGGTTTAAACAACAGACATTTATTTTCTCACAGTTGTGGAGGTTAGAAGCCCAAGATCAAGGTGTTGGTTTCTGGTCCAATGAGACGTCTCTCTCTCCTGGGCTTGCACATGGCCTTTCTCACTCTTGCCTCACATGGCCTTTTCTCTGTGTCTGCATGCAGAAGGAGAGAAATACCTGGTGTCTCTCCCTTTTCTTATAAGGCCTCCAGTTCTATTGGATTAGGGCCGTACCCTTATGACCTCATTTAACCTTCATTACCCCCTTTAAAGGCTCTATCTCCAAATACTATCACATGGGGGATTAGGGCTTCAACATACAAATTTTAGAGGGACACAATTCAATCCATAATACCATTTTAGTAGCATACGTAGAATGAGTATCTCTTAGTAAAATCCAAGCTTCAAGGAAAAGAATCTTAGTAGCCCAGCTTGGGTCATGTATCCATACTTTGCCCATCCAACTGTTGCTGGAGAGTTTTGTAATGCCATCATGGGTGTGGGCATTTCCAGCAAAAGAAGGCACCATTGGAAGCCAGGCAGATGTATGCCATATGCAATTTGTCCCAATGCACCAATGCTTAGATGTCTTCCCTGAACCTGGGGTAAAGAGTACTTTTACCTACTTGGTCTATGTTCTCAGCATATTGATGAGTCTTGCTAGGTCTAGGACTAAGAATATAATATATTAGGTTGTGTAAGGCCATCTCTCTTTAAAGGCACCTCCACTAGCAGAGAATATGGTTGTCATTCTTTGAAGGGTTGCCACGTTTTACTCTGAATCATTAGCATGTTGTCCACCAGTGTCCCTGGCTTCCTCGGCCTCCTCCTTGGTGAGGAAGCTTTTCAGTTAGCACATGATGGGATCCCAGTTACGTGCAACTAAATACTACTGATGGAGGGGCCTCTTACATCAGCCTCAGGAATTGTGGAGGAACTACAGAGTCTCCCTCAAGTTTGCCCCTCCCAGTACAGGTCTACTGTGCAGAGTGGGCCTTTCAATGGTCAGGTTCCAAACACACTCCACCATGAGTAAACATGTAGATCTTTCAGCAGAAGTCCTCATAGGTTAATTGGATTTGTTTCTCATCTTGTGTTATGGACTGAATGTTTGTGCCCCCACCCCCAAATTCCTATGGTAAAGCCCTAACGCCCAATATGATGGTATTTGGAGGTGAGGCCTTTGGGAGATAATTAGATTTAAATGAGGTCATGAGGGTGGGGTCCCTAAGACGGGATTAGTGTCCTTAGAAGAAGAGGAAGAGACCAGAGCCCTCTCTCTGTCATGTGAGGACACAGCAAGAGGGTAACAGTACAAGCCAGGAAGAGGGTTTTCAGCGGGATCCCACCATGCTGGCACCCTCATCTTGGACTTCCCAGCCTCCAGAACTGTGAGAAATACAGTTTGTTGTTTAAGCCACCCAGTCTATGGGATTTTGTTACAGCAGCCTGAGTAGAAGATATCTCGCCTAAAAAATTGGATGAAAAACATCCAAGGAATGAAGAGAAGGAAGCAAGCCTTCTTCTTAATGTGGATATTTGCTGGGTCCAATGTGGATATAAATCTATTCTTAGATACTTGGGGAAGTTTTTCTCAGACACAGCTTGCATTCAAAGGTTCTTTACATCATCAAAATGTACTCAGATTTGCAAATCAGTGAGGACTGCGGCAGTACAAATGTAAACAGGGAACAGGTGCAGGATGCTGTGGATGACAACCAGAGGCAAGTGTCTGCACGGCATTGAGTGACTAATGGGAGAAGGATCAAATGAAACAGAAGAAGAAAGCCTGGCTATTGAATACTATGAGTATCCAATTACTATGGGCATCAGTCAGGGCTCAATCAAAGAAGCAGAACCTAGGACATGTGTATACATACATATGTATCTGTAGATGTGTGCGAGCATATATATTATATATTACATATTATATATATATCATATATCATGTCATATATTATATATTATACATTTTACATTGTGTATTATGTTATATTGTTAAATATTATATTATATATCATGCATTACATGAATTTTGTGTTATAGACAAAGATTTGACATTATGCAATTGTGGAAACTGTGGTCCCAGAGCCTGACTCTGGAGCTTGATATCTACAGGGCATGCAGTCAGGAAGAAAAGATGGTTATAAACTGGAAGGGGGACAAGGACAAGCTGGTACCCATCATGTGTCGGGTCTTGTTGCCTCTAACATTGTGATACAGGTGTGCTGAAGAAGTCTGGTCCTTTGTCACGATGCTAAGCACACATGAGCCCAGAAGAGCAGACACAGGTCCCACGGCTGCCTTATGCCAACGCACCAACACATCAGCGACAACGCACGTGAGCTACAAATGGCTGCCACTTGTCTTCCACCCTCAAAATCTCCCAGGAGATACCCTCTTATGGCCCATCCTGACTGGAAGCACATAGGGAAGAGATTCTGACACATTGCAAACCACCTTACTATGGCTGTGTAATAAATTACCCTAAAACTCAGTGTTGTAAAACAACCATTTGTTATCCTCACGTATTCAGAGGGTCAGGAATTGGATGGGGCACAGCAGCCATGGCTCACCTCTGCTCCATAATGTCTGGGGTCTTGAAGGCTAGGGGTTGGAATGATCTGAAGCCTGTTTACTCACAGGTCTAGTGGGTGATGCTGGCTGAGGCTGGGTTCCCAGCTCCTCTCCACGCAGGATTCTCCATGTTTGGCCTTCCTCACAGAATGGGGACTGGGTTCCCAGGGCAAACATCTGACAGAGCGCCAAGTGGAAGCCACATCATTTTTATGACCTAGTCTTGGCAGTAACATAGTATCACCTTCCCCATTTTGTCTTGGTTGGAGCAGTCCCAAGCCTCACCCAGGTTCACTGGGAGGAAACACAGACCCCACCCCTCAGTGGGAAGATAGACACTTGCATTTTAATAAGAGACTGTGGGGTGACATATGTGTATACATGCAAGTGTTGTTGGAAACACAAGCTGCCATTCTACATGTGCCAATGTGATCATCCCACATTATAGGGAAAACCATTCCAGTGCCATTTTGTTTGACCCAGGGAGTGAGAATTCTGACTTACCCTGTATCTCCTGTCCCAGCTTGGCTCCCTAATTTTCAGTAAGGCTTCTATCCCAAAAGAGAAGTCTGCACTGACCTTAGGACTTCTAATGCCTGATAAAGAAGAGCATTTTGCCTGATCATGCTGGCAAGTTCCTGGGGAACACTCTGATTGGTCTAGCTTGGGTCATGTGCTCATCGCTGAACCAATCACAGTGACCAGGGAAATGGAGAACTCTTATTGGTGCCTCCTGGGGCAGGCTGGTGTCACAGTCAGATTCATCCCCACACACGGACAGAGCAGGGATTTTACTGAGGTTCAGGAATATCTCCAAGATGAGGAGATGTGGAGCAGACCAAAAATATTTCACTTCACCACCCAAAGGAGAAAGATGTAATCACACTAATATTTCAGTCATCAATAGCTAATCACTTATATTTTCTGATTAAATTTTTATGTGGATATCGAGATGATTCACTGTAAAATAAAATAGCCAATCAATTTAACTCCAAAGGAACTCAAGGGAAAAGACTCCTTAAGTAAATGTATGGAATACTATTAAGTATCACCAGGGAAATTTTACACTAACATTAGATGTAACCTAGTCAGTGTGGAAACATCACACCTCACAACCCCAGGCATCAGCTCAAAAACTTGGCCTGGGTATTACTCTGTATTAACAGAGTACCATAGACCAGGCAGCTTAAACAACAGACTTATTGTCTCACAGTTCTGAAGGCCAGAAGTCTGAGATCAAGGTGTCAGCAGGGTTAGTTCCTTCGGAGGCTGTGAGGGAGAATCTGGTCCATGCCTTTCTCCTGGCTTCTGGTGGTTTACTGGCCATCTTTGGTGTTCCTTGGCTTGTAGAAGCATCACCCCAATCTCTGCCTTCATCTTCACATGGCCTTCTCCCTGTGTGTGTCTCTGTTTCCTACATTCCTCTTATTATAAGGACACCAGTTATAATTTATTAGGGTCCATCTTAATGACCTCATTTTCACTTGATTATCTCTGTAAAGTCCCAATTTCCAAAAAAGACCATATTCTAAAGTACTGGGGCTTAGGACTTCAGCATATCATTTTTTTTGATCCGGGTGGGTGGGGGACATACTTCAACCCATATAAGCCTGGTTTCATGTCAAATATTTTAAGTACACTTAAAATCTACTTGCTACTCCCTAAAATTCACATCTTATGGAATCATCTTAGCAAAGACCATTATTTCCTTTTGGAACACTTCTGCTATCATTAATAGTCATCTTTCCATGAAAGCAAAAGCTAATACTTCCTCAAATATTAACACAATATGATTATTGAATATTTCTTGCTTATTTGGTTATTCTTGTATAAGATATTACATAACATTTTCCTCTATCCACAAGAACTAGGAATGGCCGAACACAGTTCCATACCTGAAACCGAAGAAGCAAACATTACCTCTGTCAGAGACAAGCTAATATTAATCATTATTGCCAAAGTAAGAAGAAATGTCCTGTCATTCAAAGCAAACTGGTCAGGCAACTTAGTCAAGTATAATCAAATATTTGGAGAAAATTCTAGAGTGTTAGAAAACTATATCAACATGAAAAGTCTTGGAGTACTCATTGGCTTGGAGGAAATAAGTATGAGGCAAAGTTTACATGTCATTTTTTTCATGATTGTTTAAAGTTACATTTTTCTGTAGTCAGCAAAAAATAGTGATTTATCTCATAAATGCAAAAAGAAAGCTATAATCTGTCACTAGTTCACCTTTGTAATTAGATCCTTAGCTGGTACATAGTCTCAAAAATGGAGGTTGAAATCCCCTCTATTAACTGTTAATGTCTGGACTTGTGTATGGTTTCTTGTTCATTAAACTGGTAAATACTTGGTTAGAGGCTGCATCTGTGAATTATTGATTAGCCTTAAGTTTACCTGGACTTTTTGGGGGAAAAAACAGAGTTCTAATCCATAGAGGACAAAACTATTTATAACTTTCAGCCTTAATTTTTCCAGTCATTCCATGGGCATGCCCATATTTACCTTATTAAGAGAGTGAATTCCAATTTTCAAAGTGTTAACAAATAGTCTTTTTCCCCATCAAAGTATCAAACACTTTCCAAGTAAGAAGAAAGGCTACAATATTTAGGGACAATACAGAATACTAGGTTGTTGGAATTCAAATTCAAAAGGCTTTCCTCTATTGTCCTTTTATTGGTCAAATAGGGATGGAGAGACAAGACAAGCCACATTCAATATGATTGTTAATTTTCTGGGGTGTGATAACAGTATTGTGGTTATATAAGAGATTGCCCTCATTTTAAGGAAGTGCATGCTGTAGTACTTAGGGATGAAATGTCAAGACATTGGCAACTAACTTTCAAAAGATTCAGTAAAAACCATAATATATATTTACATATATTTAAAATTTGCAATTGTTGAGCTTAGAATTTAGATCCTATTATGCTATTTTCCCACTTTCTGTATATTTGGCAATTTTTATAACAAAATGTTGTGAAGGAAAAGAGATGGTGACAATGGGAAAAGTTTTCTTCTTCTGGTAAATGTGTCAATTAACACTCATCCTATATCCACACATCCAAGGTTCAACTCATCACATCCCCTCAACACCCCAAAAGAACATAGTAAGGCTTAAAGCCCTTGGAAATATTGTTGGGAAGTGAAAACATTTCCGTTTATACTTTCAAATTATTGCTTACTTCATGGAGTGTTTTGAGGTTTAAATGAACTATTTTGAGTAAGGTGCTTAGGACAATACTTGGCACAAAGTAAGTACCCAATGCAAGTTGGCTACTGTAAACTGTTACTGCCTACAAATACAATGCATGCTGTTGGCCTGGTGCTAGCAGTTAAGTGCTGTTCTACTAGGAAATTACAGGCATTGGTAGGAAGAAAAGACCCCTACTGGCTCTGGTGAATGGAGAAGGTCAGACAGAGCTAGCAGGATGGGGGCTTCCACGAGCAGGGAGGTTAGAATTCAGAGATGTGGAAAGGATACACATGCTCTCTCACTCTCTTTCAGTAATTCGAGAAAGAAAATAAATCTTCTATTAAAATGTGAATCTTTAACTGACCCTCCCCTGACCCCAGCCTAAAATGTCATGAAGTGCAATTACTGTGATGAACACTCGTCAGAGTTAAGCAACGACACTTTGAGCCAGAAAAACTACTCCTTTAAAATGTTTGTTGACTTATTTCATTAAAAACGTCTACCTTTCTTTACATAGGAAACTTCAAATTTTCTTTGCAGAACTTTAAGAAAAGTTGTGATGTAAGCCATATCATACCGATAGGCTAAGACTCTACTAAACAAAATAGGACTACATTTTTACAATGAATATACATGGAACATTCCAAGGTAGAAATACTCTCCATGTGTTATCTCCTTTGAGCCTCCAGAACTCTTGGTGGCAGTCAGGGTGTGAGCCTAGCTTGTCTCTTTCTACACCCCACACTTTCTTGTGGAAAAGTTTGAAGGGAAAGTCAGCACGTGCATTTCTGGAGCCTCACTCTTGAAACTGCCAGCTGGAACATCTGGAGCATGATTATAATCCATCCAGGAGATTCCATCTGGGAGCTATATTAGCTGAAGAACCTTGTGTGAAACTTTCAACATTTCAGAACCTCAATTTTCTTATCCTTATTTACCACCCAGTTTATTACGTTGACCAAGGAAGGTGTATGAAGGCACTTGGTGAATTTTAATACACTATATGAATGTTATTGGTATTGCTCTAAATGACCAATTCTCTAAAGAACTTACAGAGGAAAACTTAATAAAGAGCAGTGAATAGTTTCACTCTCCAACTTGACATCTAATACAAACCGCCACTTACTAAGTGCTAGCTATGGGCCAAGCTCTGGGCCCAGCTTTTTCATGCATTATCTCGATCTAACCTTCAGAACAATGCTACAAAGTGGGCATGATTGCTATTCCCATTTTACAGATGAAGTGTACAAATACCCCACCCAGGACCATGCATCTTGGATGTGGGAGCCAGGCTTTGCCCTCAAGTGTGTGGGTCCAGAGCCAGCCGTCTCCCCCGCTGTGCTTCTTGCAGGATTTGCAGTCCCTGGCTGTGCACATGGGTTTGTAAGAATATGGTTAATTTTACTAAATCACATCTCACAGAATTGTCTCTCCAACCACCTCAGATGCACAGGCAACAAACACGAGGTGCTGTGCACCACTGTGGTTGTGTGGTTACTTGGTGCACAGCATCACTGGGGCAAGAGATAACTGCTATACCAGGGCGTTCCAACATGCAGCCAATGGGGGGAATCATTACCTGGTTCATCTCAAGTGTCCTAAACACAGCTCCTTCTGCCCCCAACACACTGGCTAACTCATACCCCACCACGGCCCTACACATACCCACCCTTCAGGTTCTTGGTCTAAAGGTCATGCCATCTGGAAACATCTTCCCTGGTGCCCTCCCCTCCCAAGTCCCCTCCAGTTCCCCCTCAGAGCAGCTTTAATGCTCCTCTCCTGTCCTCCCAGGGCCCCAGATACTTTTCCCAATAAGCACTTCTCCCAATTCATGTGTAGCAGATGGAGAAAAGCTTTATTCTTAGGAGGTGGTGGGAGTATTGAGAGTCTGGCTTACTCATAAAAGGATTCTGCTAAGTCAAGAGGCTGGATAATAAAGAAAGGCAAAAAACAGAAGGGGGGTTTAGTGAGAATGGTTAGAAATGACCCAACTCCGTGTTTGTTACTCTGCAGAAGAAGCGTTTAGGAAAGAAGGAGGTGGAGGGAGGGGAGAGGACCTGAATGTAACCATCACTAATAACTGTCCCAGGCAGAGCGCTTTACAGTTTGCACCACGGCTTCTAGGCACAAACTGCTCAATGAATATTTAAACATGATTAGAACTACCTTATTACCTGTGTCCTTCTTGATTAATTGGGGGAAAAGTTCTACATGCTGATAAGTGTTCTGTGCTTATATGTGCACTAGAGTCATTCATCTAGGACAGTGCCACATCTAAATCTGATAATTTGGAATGACAGAACGTAGTATTACTTATAAAAGAAATTGTCTGTTATATAAGTATCACCAACTCAGACCTACTAACAAAGCTTATTATTGCAAAATACATTTCCTGGGATACCTTGTTTTTATTTATAGATAAGATCCACTTGCAATTACCTTATGAGTTATACATGTAAATGTAGTGCCTAAAATGTTTGGTGACTGGATCTTGAATTTGAAATTTGCCCCTTGTATTGAAATATTGACATTAGCTTTAAAGAAAGTGTTTGCTAAATGAAAGAAATATCACTTGAGTTCCAGTCTAAATGATTACAAAGTTTAAACTGATGAAGCCTAAATGGATGAGGTATATTTGCTATCAGAGATCTTGACTTTCCACAAATTATGATTTAGATTAGCTGCCTAAAATATATAGGTGGAAAATTATACTCTTTATATATTTTATCTTCTGCCAGTGGAAGAATATAAAAAAATCATCCAAAAATTGGGTCATACTTCCCCCCAAAACTGTGTACCTATATTCATCAAAAAAGCTGTTCTAGAATGTCCACAGGAGGACTATTAGTAATAGTCCCAAACTGGAAACCACCCAAATGCCCATCAACTGTAGACTAGATAAATAGAGCTATTCTAGAATATTTACCTATTCTATTAGTTGTCTAGTCTATTACAATATATTATTTTATATATAATAACATTGTAATAAGGTATGCTCTATTACGATATAGTATTTTATATATAATCATAACAGTATTATAATAAGATAACAAATTCCACACAATGGAATATTGTGCAGCACTGAAAATGAACACCCTACGACTGCATTCTACAACATGGATGAGCCTCCCAAACATATTTTTGAGCAAGAGAACACAAGAGACTTCACGTATAAGAAACATGAAAACGGGCAAAGCCCATGTATGCCGTTAGAAGTCAGCCCAGGGATTACCCTTGGAGGGAGTGGTGACTGAAAGGGGACATGAGGGGTTTCTGGAGTGTTGGAAACTTTGTTTCTTGCTCAGAACACTGAATATATGGATGTGTTTCATTGTTGAACATTTACTGGGTGGAATTTTTCTGTACCATGGTATGCATCAAGAAAAGTGTTTTCTTTTTTTAATTGGAGTGAAAAAATAATACCCAGCTCAGAGGAGTACAGAACCTGCCACAGAAGAAGGTGTTTACAGTCCACTGTCATTGAAATTGCATTAGAATTCTGTCTGATGAAGAACAAATTCAAAATAAAACACTACAAACAGATGCTAGAACTGCCGGAGGGTCCAACACACTTTAAAACACTGTGTGTGTGTGTGGTGGCTGGTAAATTAGGAATCTGGGATTAACATACACACACTACTATATATAAAATAGGTAACCAACAAGGACCTACTGTATAGCACAGGGAACTCTACTCAATATCTTGTAATAGCCTATAATGGAAAAGAATCTGAAAAAGAATCTATATCTGTATAACTGAATCACTAAGGCGCTGTACACCTTAAACTAATGCAACATTGTAAATCCACTATACTTCAATAAAATACAAAAAATACCAAAACAACAACAACAACGACAAAAACCACTGCAGAATGAAGAGACTGCTCATTTGGCTTTGCCAGGCATTATGGCGTTAAAAATGCAGACACACCTGAAGGAGCTGAGTGTGGAGGGCAATAGAAATCACTCTGGACATGGTAATGTGCTTGAGGTCCAGGGGGAAATTCTGCATTTGCAAGTTGCACGACCCCAGGCAAATCATAATTTCTCAATTCCCTCACCTGTCAAATGAGACCAAGAATACCTACCATACAAGCTTGTTTAAAGGATCAAATGAGAGAAAGAGTGGGAAACATTTGTTGACTGCAAGGTACTATACACATGAAGTCACCAGGTTAGAGTGGGTTTTTTTCAACATCCTGTACAAACCAGGCACAAAATATTGTCACTCCTGGCCACAGTGAGGCTACAGTCTGAACATAGGGGTGTGTTTTTATACTTCAAGTCAAAATGATTCATCCAGAGCAACCCAATACCAGAAATTGAAATGCTGTTTCACTGTTCATTTATTAAACTTTTATCTAAAACACAAGATCTAATAATTCAAAACAACACCATTTTATTTATTTTTTATTTAAAATAAAATTTGTTGTTTTTGGCTGCATCGCATGGCTTGCAGGATTGCAGTTCCCTGACCAGGGATTGAACCCGGGGCCCCGGCAGTGAAAGTGCTGAGTCCTAACCACTGAACCACCAGGGAACTCCCAAAACAACACCAGTTTAATTCAGAATTATCTCTCATAATCCTTCAAAGAAATAAAAGATTGCTTCATTATCCAGTGTTCTAAGACCAATTTTATCACTTTGTGATCACCTATGGCTTGCAATTTTCATCTTTATGAGCCCTTCCTTCCAGTGTATGTGCACCTAACTCTAATTTGGTCTAATTTGGGATCCACAAATATAAACTTCACATAGCATTTCACTTACCTCCGAATTAAAGTTATCGCTCTAGTTCTAAATTCCTTCCTCCAAAACATTATTGTTTGTTGAATTATTGATCTTGTTTGGAAAATTAGAATATTAGCTTTCAGGTCCTTTACATTAAAATGCCGTTTGTTAATTTGCATTAAATAGCTGGCATTATGGGCCCACTGAGAATTAACTTTGCTTCTAGCTGTTACTAATTATTAACATATTTTTACCCTTGGCCTTCAAGTATTTGTTTTGATACCCTACTTTCCTAGCTGTTCCAAGTCATAAGTCATCAGGGAGGAAGCAATTAAACTACCAGATTGCCCTAATGGCATTAATCCTGGGAGATCATTCATATTATGAATTAGAGTTTGTGTTTCAACAACTGGTAAAGACCAATCTGTTTAAATATTGAGAATTCATAGAGACTTCCTGATTTTATGTATGAATATCCAGAGTCTTCTGCTTAACTTTGGATTTCTGGCATTGGAGAGACCTGGGGATGTCCATTTCTTCCTCAAAAGCAGAGAAATCCTGGGTAAATATTACAAAATGTTTTAAAAGTACATAGTCAAGTTCAAACATAAGGGGAATTTTCTGGTGCTGCCAGAAACTGTTCGGGTGCTCACACAAAGAAATGCAGGTTTGGACAAGGGCCTTACCAACTGAGGGCCAGAGTTTTAATGCCCATGTGGGGAGACATTGGTGGGGTCTTAGACCCTGGGGAGCTAGAAGTAGCTGGAATTGCTAGCCCTACATAAACCCAGCACCTTTGTAGGCCTTCTGCCTCCATCATAAAGTCATTCTGTTATTGGAAGTGGAGTAGGATTAGTTATATATGGCTGTGTAACAAATTACCCCAAAGCCTCTCAGCTTAAAACAACAAACATTTATTATCTTACACTTTCTGTAGGTCAGGCAACTGGATGTGGCTTAGCAGAACCCTCACACTCAGGATCCCTCACCAGGCTGAAATCAGGGTGTCAACCAGGGGTGGGTTTGCTTCCAAGCTCACTCATGTGGCTGTTGGGAATATTTCATTCCTCACAAGCTGTTGGCCTGAAGGCCTCAGTTCATTGCTGAATACTGGTCAGAGGTCTCTCTCAGATCCTCGCCACTGAGTCTCCCTATAGGGCAGCTCGCAACATGGCAACAAGCTTCCATCAGAACAAGTAAGCAAGACAGTGAGAGAGGGTAGGCATGATGAAAGCCAGAACCTTTTGTAACCAACCTCAGAAGAGACATCCCATCATTTTTGCTACATTCTGTCTGTTTATTAGGTGCAGGTCATCCTCAAGGGGTGGGATTTATGCAAGGCTGTGAAGACCAGGAGACAGAGATGGTTGGGAACCATCTTAGAAGCTGTTTAACACATGGTTATTGATCTGGACCCATATGTTCTTGCCCAGGAGTGGGTTATTAGAATGTAGAACTTTGGAGGAGAGATCTTGCAGACCTAAGATTCAGAGCTCTAAGGTGTGCAACCCAGCTGGCATTGGTGCTTCTGGGGGTAATGCTGACACTGGTGGTGTGAGAAGAAGCTAGAAGCTAGAACCACTGCCATCACTGGGATGATGAACCATTGCCAAGGTGATGCTTCAGGAGTAGTGAGCAAACAGGAAGCCTATTCTCTCTCCTTCTGCCTCCCACTCTCACTCTGAGCCCCTTATTGACAAAAGCTGAAAGAGAGGAAGATGGCAGAAGGGAAATATGATTTGCAGAATCCCAGCCCTGGCATCAGAAAATACAGTGTAGAAGGAGCAGGGCGAAGGCTGAGAGCCCACAGCTGAATAACCAGCACAAACAGCAAAAAGGATTATCTTCCTACTGGCCCAAGAAGGTGGCAAGAGGCTTCTCTCTGCCTGGGGATCTGTATGGAAAACAATATTAACGTCTCCAAAGAGATATCAAAACAGTAATTTTGTACATAGCATAGACGTGGAGTATGAATTTATGCTATCCACATAATACAGGGATCTCAACAAATAACAACAAAAAATCCCAGGTAAGTGAACCCCTGTGGTTCCTAGCAGAAGCAGATGCAAAAACCCTCTGTAGGGACGTTTATATAACTCAGAGCATATGGGCTTCCCACAGAAAGAAAGAAATCTCCACTAAAGATGAGCTCATTATCAAAAATTAAAAAACCAAAGAGGAAATGGTTCACCATAATGGGATTCAATGATCACAAAAACAGAAGAAAAAAAAGAAAGAAAACCGAAGTAGCCCAGTCAAGGGCTTGAGAGGTTAGAAGAATCTTTAAGAGATTTTAAGTTCATCTGTTAAAAAGAATAACAAAGATCAAAAAATAATCATAATGAAAGAACAAGAAAACATGAGGAAAAAGAGGCAGATTTTTCTAACAGTTAAAATAGGACATCTAGAGGAGAAAAATATGTTGATCAAAATTTAAAACTCAGTGGTCAGGTTAAATAGCAGATTAGACAAAACTGAAGGGAGAATTAGTCAATTGAAAGCTCTAGATCTAAACAAATTATCCAGAATGTAGCACAGAGAGAGACAAAGAGTTATTTCTTAAAGGGGGTTTCTAGTTAAACATGGCACCTTCAATATAAACATTTATCACCCTCCTTCATGAAATTTCCCCCAAAGTGGTAGTGGTAAAAAGAAGGCAGAGGGACTTCCCTGGTGGTCCAGTGGTTAAGGCTCAGCACTTCCACTGGAGGGGACATGGGTTCAATCCCTGGTCAAGGAACTAAGATCCCACATGCCACAAGGTGCAGCCAAAAAAAAAAAAAAAAAAAAGAAAGCAGAAACTCAAAGGGCAGACAGAATGGGAGAGGAGGGCAGTAATAAAATGTTAGTAATTAACATTTAGCCCAGAAAAAGCTAAAACCTAAAATGGCAAAACTGGAAAGCAGGCTGATTCAGGCTGCAAAGATCTGGTACCTCTGAGAGCAGGGGTGCATGTAGAACTCCAAACAGAACTGGCTGAAAGACTGAATGAGGAAAGGTTGGGACCAGTTCCCCTCTCATTCCCTAGCAGAAAACTCTGAGGAGAAGTTGAGCTAGACAGACTCTGGACTCAGCAAAATTCACCTCCGTCATAGACAAGGACCATGCTAAAAACTGACGAGTCAGCAAAATTCTGCAAATTGCAAGATGAGCCCTGGACACTTTCTGCATCTGAGTTTGAGAACGTTGGCAGCCACCGTCTACCCCTCAGACAGGCAAGTGCAGGACATCCCCTTTGGGAGAACGAGCAGCTCCAAAGAAAACATCTACTATTTGTAATATAAAATACTTTCCTCCAATGCCTTGTAATTTTTTAGCTAGCTTCATATTAAGAGTGAGGATTAAAAAGTTGATTGGGGGACTTCTCTGGTGGTCCAGTGGTAAAGAATCTGTCTTCCAATGCAGGGGATGTGGGTTCAATCCCTGGTTGGGGAACTAAGATCCCACATGCTGCAGGCCAACTAGGCCCACTGGCCACAATTACTGAGCTTGTGCACCTCAATGAGAGAGCCCGCAGGCTGCAAACTACAGAGCCCATGAGCTCTGGAACCCGTGCACCACAACTAGAGAGAGAAGCCTGCGTGCCACAACTAGAGAGAAGCCTGTGCACCACAATGAAGAGTCCGCACCACATCAATAGATCCTGAGTACCACAACTAAGACCTGACGCAGCCAAAAGAAAAAAGTTGATTGGAAGCTCTCTGTACTGAAAAGAAAAAGAAAAGAAAGAAGTGAAAAGAAAAGTACAGAGGCTCTGAGGAAACATAGGCAATACTTAGAATTAGAAGAAACAGAAAAAAGAAGCAAAAAGAAGTATAATTATCTTCAGAGTTATAAGAGAAGACAGCACATACATTAAACAAAAACAGGAGACAATTCAAAAAGGAACAACTGAAGAACAAAAATAATCTCTTGGAAAATAAAAACATGATGGTAAAAAGAAAATTTTCCTTGATGAGGTGAAAGATAATGGAAGAAAGGGGAGTGACGACAAAGAAGGTATAAATGAGAGCTAATTCCTCATCTTCTGTAGTAAAAAATCAGTAGATGATATCCAAATCTGAAAAACCAATAATAACATCGGCATGTTGTAGTAATACAGAGGTGAATATCAGAAGAAGCAAACAAAAGAGTTGAAAACGGTTGTGTCTGGGAGTTGGAATCAAGTGTGAGGCAGGGACTACTCCATCTGGTCATAAGTCTTTTAGAACCATTTGACTTTTAAGCATTGCATATGTATTACTTCAACAAAAATAAAGTTAAAACTATATATGTATACATATACCTGTGTGTGCACGCATAGGAATCACATAGGATAAAATGAGAAGACCCAACATATGTCTAAAATATCATTTCAGAAGGAGAAATAGAGAAAACATGAGAGATACAACATTTTTAAAGGTATTGGCTAAGAACTTTGCATTTTTAAAGAAATACATGCTGTTCGGATTAAGGAAGCCCTTCAAGTCTCAAGCTGTGCCTGCTTGATGAAACTGTTATGTAGGTTAAATGAGCTAATACTTATGACTGGATTAGAAGGAGCCCTGTCACAGAATAAGCTCTCAGTATATGTCAGTATCACTATTTCTTAATATGCAATTGAGACAACATTCCAGGATCCTCAGGGTCCTGGAAGAAGAATTGAGGGGTCCACGTGCCCTAGCAAACTGTAATGCCTTAAAAGGCACCACAAAAGCTTTATTTGATTTTACTGATATGCATCTAGTTACCCAAGTCTGATAATTCAGTTTTGCAGGTGTAATAACATCAGTAGGTACCATTTATTGAACGCCAACTGTGTGTGACTCCCTGTATTTTACATGCAGCATCTTATTTAACCCTCGTGACAATCCTATGCAATGGGCACTATCAGGACGCCCATTTTACAGATGAGGAACCCAAGGCATAGGGAGGTTGATTAACCTCCCCCGAAAGATAGAGAATAGCAGATCCAGGGTTTGAATCCAAGTATTCCCAGCTCCAAAGTTAACTTCTCTAGAAAAGGGTTTCTCAACCTCAGCACTACTGGCACCCTGAGCTGGATAATGCTTTGCTGTGGGGCTGTCCTTTGCATTGTAGGATGTTGAGCAGCACCCCTGGCCCTGAACCACTAATTCCCCCATCCAATCATGACAACTAAAATGTCTTCAGATGTTACCAAATATCCACTGAAGGTGAACAATCCCCTGGTTAAGAGCCACTGCTCTGGATCATCTTCCTGTATCCCCAGACTAGAGGCTACAGCCGTCTCCTTAAATCAGCAGAACAGAGGTCAGGAAATGGGCTCAGGGGTCAGGATGACAGGCTCTGTTGTCTACACGGGGCTCTGAGTCTCTCCACACCTCAGTCTTCTCCACTTTAAAATGAAAGTGGATTGGATGTGAGCTGAGGATTCTATCACCTCTGAAATCACATGATCCCCATACAACCTGGAAATATTTTTGAGTGTAGTGATCCAAAAGTGGTATGTTTCTACCAGTCAGAATGGCCATCATCAAAAAGTCTACAAATAATAAATGCTGGAGAGGGTGTGGAGAGAAAGGGAACCCTCCTACACTATTGGTGGGAATGTAAATTGGTACAGCCATTGTGGAGAACAGTATGGAGGTTCCTTAAAAACTAAAAATAGAATTACCATATGATCCAGCAATCCCACTCCTCTGCATATATCCAGAAAAGAAAAAAACTCTAATTCGAAAAGATACATGCACCCCAATGTTCATAGCAGCACTATTTACAATGTCCAAGACATGGAAGCAACCTAAGTGTCCATCGACAGATGAATGGATAAAGAAGATGTGGTATATATGTACAATGGAATATTACTCAGCCATAAAAAAGAATGAAATCATGCCATTTGCAGCAACATGGATGGACCTAGAGATTACCATACTAAGTGAAGTAAATCAGGCAAAGACAAATATCATATGATATCACTTATATGTTGAATCTTAAAAAGTGATATTAATGAACTTATTTACAAAACAGAATCAGACTCACAGATATAGAAAACAAATTTATGGTTACAGAAGGGGAAAGGTAGGAGGGAGAGATAAATCAGGAGTTTGGGATTAACAGATATACATCACTATATATAAAATAGATAAATAACAAGGACCTACTGTATACCACATGGAACTATATTCAAAATCTTGTAATAACCTATAATGGAAAAGAATCTGAAAAAGAATATAAATATAACTGAATCACTTAGCTGTACACCTGAAACTAACACAATGTTGAAAATCAACTGTACTTCAATTTAAAAATAGTGGTATGTTTCTGAGGCACAAATTGCAGCTGCCTACTCTACCGTGCCCCCTGGTTTGAGCGACTCATTAAAATGGCCCCATAATGGGAGCCCCCGGAAGGAATGGCCAGTGAAGTCAGAGCAGCTTGTTTATCCTCTCATTTGTAGTCCAGTCAATTGGCCATGTATCTATTCCATGACACTCTACCAATTTACTCAATATGCTGCAGCATCCAGAGGGACACAGAGCAATAAACAGTATTGCAACACGTGATTATTCTCTGAGGGAGCACAGAATTACTAGAGAATTCTAAAATAGAACCATTCTCCTCTGCCTGAAATGGGTAGATATCTCATTTTTAAAGAACATGAATTCTTTTGAAAAAATTAACTTGTTTTCTAAAATAAAATCTAAATTTACCTGTTTTTCAGCAGAACTTTGAGATCCTCAAAGAATGAAAATGCAGGGTCCAGTTACACAGTATCTAATATCTGTACAGCACTTTTAAACCTATTACCATGTTTTAGTACCTACTTTTTATTTTCACAACACTGTGAGTTCAATATCCATTTTGCAACTATTATCATTCTTAGATGAAGAGAGTTAGGCACAGACCGCTAATTGCCACAGATTACATGACAGAATAGTGCTGAGGTCCTTCCATCTTGGGGTTCTCATTTCAGTGGTGTCCATTACCCAACAAAGAACACATGTTGACCTGAAACGGCAACTTCTCCACACATTCCATGGCGGTCTGGTCCCCATTCATTTTATGTCAAGTTTTGAGGCTCTGCAACTCAACAGAGATAGGGGGAAATAAAAGGCTTGGGAAAAGTTCAAAAGCAATGGACTCCATTTGAATTTGAAAAATGGAACCTAACAGAGGAAAGTTGGAAAAAAAAGAGGAATGGGGAAGACAAGGCAGAATATAATTGTTCATATAAAATCAGAATTTTTTAAAAATCCAGCTAGAATTGATCAAATTTAGACCTGAATTAAAGCAATGAAAACTTGAAAGTTTGCATATAAGGTCCCATTAAGCCCCCCTGTGGAGTTGCACATGCAGGATCCTGGGGAGAATCACAGGGCAAGGTAGAAGTAGGAGACAGCTGATGACAGATGATGATCTCCAACACTTATTTAAAGCTTCCCAAATCATTACCCTCCACCCTCTCATCTCTGCTAAGTTACTCTCTGTACAGAGCTTTGGCAGGGAATCTGGCCCGCAGTTTTCATTTTGCCCTTGTGGACATTGGAAATAACCTGTTGCAATTATAAAAAAGTCAGGATTGGAAATCAGGAGACCTAGTCCTAGACCCACTTCCACTACTGACCAGCTTGATGACCCTTGACAAGGCATTAAACCCCTGGGGGCAGCAATTCTCCCTTGTGGAATGACTGTATTGAACTAGCGGAAATGTAAGGTCACTTTTTGCCTTGAACTTCAATAAGCCAGTCTAGATGAAGAGAAAATAGTTAAATCCCTGAAGTTTAACTGAGATCCTAGAATCTCTAGCTTTCCTTTTCTCCCCGTTTCTGTCCAAGCAGTGCCTTCAGATCCCATTTCCCCATTAAAATAGAGTAGAACTGATTCCAGCATTTGTACTTTGTCAGAAAGCATTTTATACCAACCTGTTGTCTCCCGTTAAATTTATATAACAAGTCTCTGAGTCTACAGCAGCCCAGATGAATGGAGTTGCAGCCAAAGCCAAGAGGAGAGATTTGATGTGTAACAAGAATGTCCTTTCAGCTCTTGCTAAGCCTTGCCCTGTGGATAACCTGGCTAGAGGCATTTCAGAAAGTCTGGGAGGTTGGGTCAAAAGAGGAAATGTGGAGGCTTGCCTCCTCCACCACGCCCCCTCCCCACCTCCGCCTTTCCCTTCTCTTCATCCCATTTCTTCCCAGAGGGAGGCCCAGGAGGATAGCACGTGTCTGGGGGTCTTCTTGCCATTGGACCCTGAGCCTGCAAAGTACATCATCCCTGGGGTCCACACATTTGGGAGACTCTGCACACCTCTCAACACACACAGGAGCCAATCGTGTGTAGAATGTTCCATTGCAGACAAGTGAAAACTGCGGCAAGGTAGGTCTGACATACTATACCTAAGAGTTATTGGGGCTTCAGGATAACTAGGAATAAACAATAGGAAGTCCATTGGTCTGGTTTGTGAATGAAACCTATTGCCTGCTGTATCAGTAAGCAAAGGATGTTGCAGCCTTCGAGCCATCGCATCACAGCCTCCCCGACGGTGAGCCCCGAGGGAACTCAGGGTGAAATCAGGATGCCCAGCATCTAAAGCAGTCAGCCGCTGCAGCCACCCCCAATAGTGCACCCTGAGGAGACTCGGGATGAGAAAGCACAGGATACTGGCCCCAGGGAGCTGAGGTGCACATCAAAGGAATGATTTCAGTGAGCCCAGACTCTTGCATCTTCCCATACACAGAAAAGCGCTAAATTCCTTAGCTTGAGATGTCTGGTTTTCCTTAATTAGCAGTAACCTTCTGATGTTCCGACTACCTGGTCTTTGTTACAGGAACTCCTGTGTATCCTGGCTCCCTCTCTTACCTCTTTGGAGCGGTCCCTCAGAGTGATCTGAGGTGCTGGGTCCCAGGCTTAAGTCCTCAGTTGTGTCTGCCAAATAAAACACAATTCTCAACTTTTAGGTTGTGCATTTTTTTTCCAAGTCGACACAGTTGTGTCTGGGGGCTTTTCACTTTGCTGGCCCCTGGTTTCTCCGGGTGACAGTCTTCCCTGCTCTTCTGTACTATTGAATTCTAGTACCTTGCTCGCACTCACTCTCACGCTCCCAACACACTCAGGGAATTTAACTCTGTGCAACAAGAGTTTCATTCTCTTGGAAATCTGTGTCTCCTGCTCCATGAGATTTCCTGGGTTCTGTCCCAGACCCCCAGTTTCACCCTTCACATGCCCAGATTCCCAGAACTCTGCCTTCATGTCCTTCCTCTTCATCCTTTTACCTGTAGCATCCTTAATCACCACCTCGGGTAAGGTCTCCACCACCAGCAGAGTGAGTGTGGGCTCTGACTAGTAGATAAATGAAAAGGAAATAAGGAAGCTCAAGAAAGGGAGAGAAACAAAGTCTCCAAACATTCAGAGATGCAGAGGGCTTATCTTCTCTGACCTTCTCAAGGCCACTCCACTTTGACATCTCTTATTTTTCTTCTGAATACAGTGGCTAGAAGTAAACTGAGAAAATATGTAAAATAAAAACACATGAATAACTACCAGGAACATGAAACTGGGACTCCAACTCTAGAATCTGATGATTCCTTGGAAAATTGTTTCTAACAGATGTTCCTTTGAGATCCAGAAGGTCAGACACACCATGACATTTAAAGCACCTCTCGCTGTGTATGAAATGTTCATCCCCATAGGGAGGGGAGAAGAAGATGCAAGTTACAGCCCAGATCAAGGTAGATTGATCTGCAGGAAAACCAGGAAGCCGGAAAAAAAGAGAAGGGAGCTGAAATTTCAGGAAGGAGCTTTCTTCACTAAAAAGTCAAGTAATCCAATCCAGCTTAACAACACATATGTCCACAGATGCTACAGGCTGTGATCAGAAAATTTTAAATAACCAGCAAACAAGACTTCCTTCAAACATGGGTTTCTTCCTCCTGATAGAAATAGAATAGTCAGTGCATCTACTCTTACAGTAGGAGAGGAGGGGGAAAAATAAAGGAAGAAAAAGTGAATATCCAAGAAAACATCTGCATGCTGTGATGCCTTAAAATAAAGCAAAAATATTGACTCTGTGTATTAATCGAGGAGGAACAGCCACATGCAATTTCCCAAATAAGAAGTAGTTATGGTTACTGCACTTTGGAAAGCAGGAGTGGAGGGAAGTGTCACTTTAAATAACTGCAATTTAAGCAAAACAACAGCTTAATAAAGTGCCAGCAGCTCCCTCACAGTTTAAAAACAGATGGGCTTTGCTACTCAAGAAGAAAGAATTTTTCGACGTGCTGAGATTTGGAGAGTCTGTCATCGCCCTTTACTGAATCATTAAAACTCTGAAAAGCAGAAATAATGATACAATTTCCATTTCACTTCAGAAACTTTGGTGCTGTATGTTTCATGCGGTCAACAGTATAAAACCATCATCGTTTTCACGTTATTATACAGAGAACAGACAGTTATATATTTGCAAACTTTGAATAGGATTTTAGCTGAAGTATTTTTTTACCATCTTTTCATCTTTTTTTTTTTTTTTTAAAAAACGTAATCTCAAGACATTATTGTCTTTGGATTGAAACAAGATACGAAGCTGAGGACTGGATCACTTGGTCCTTTCTCTTCTTATGTCTTCCCAGTTCAGAATGCTTGCATCTCTTAATAGCCAGCATTCGCTTAGACCTGCAGTTGGGCTCAATGCATTCAAGCCTCAGCACAATCTTCTTGGTAATTGTAGGCTTTTTCTGGAAAATCAGTTTAGTCTGTCCACCGTAGCCACTCTGCTTCTTGTTATAATGCTGCTTTCCCTGGGCACACAGAGAGTCCTTGCCTTTCCTGTTCTGGGGGATTGGTGCTTGCCATACTTCTTACAGAAAGTCTGACGGGTTTTAGGAACGTTCACCATGTTTACGTGAACAGTGTTGGCATGGAAAAAAGGCTTTTTATTTTTTTCTGATCGAATATTCAGGATGCCAACAAAATAGCTAATATTTCAACGTCAGACCTATGAATACTATATGTGTGTGTGCACGCACAAACGTGCGCCCACATGTGTATGCATGAGTGTGTGTGTGTGTGTGTGTGTGTGTGTGTGTATTTCAGCTATGCAAGGTATAGATTTCCTTCCTGCCACAGAGAGGGTGGGCATCTCCTTCCAGGATGTCCAGAATTTTTCCAGTTTTAGCCGTGGAAAGTTCCAGTTTCCTGGGAAATTCCTCTATCCTAAGCAAACCAGGACTGTTATATACCCTAGTCACAGGAGACTTTACCTCAGTGCTGTCAGATGCTACTATAAATTGCTGTAGAGTCTTTTTTCCTTTCTTTTTCAACTTTATTGAAATATAATAGATACATAATATTGTGTAAGTTTAAAGTGTACAACATGTTGCTTTGATACATTTATATACTGCAATGTGATCACCACCATAGTGTTAGCTAATACGTATCTCCATCACATCACATAATTGCCATTTCTTTTTTTTTTCCTGTGATGAGAACATTTAAGATCGACTCTCTTAGTAACTTTCAAGTATGTGGTACAGTATTTCTATCTATAATCACAAAGCTGTGCATGAGATCCCCAGAACTTATTCATTTTCTAAAAGGAAGTTTGCACTTTTTGACCAACATCTCCCCGTTTCTGCCATCCCCTAGCCTCTGGTAACCACCATTCAATTCTGTTTCTATGAGTTTGGCTTTTTTATATTCCACATATAAACAAAATCATACAGTATTTGTCTTTCTCTGTCTGATTTATTCCACTCAGCATAATGTCCTCTAGGGCCACCCATACTGCCCTCAAAATATTAAAACTGGAACTGCCATATGATCCAGCAATCCCACTTCTGGGTACATATCCAAAGGAAATGAAAACAGGATATCTGAGGTCCCTGCACTCCCTTGTTTATCTTCTGTGATAATCATAGCAAAGAGCCTTTTTCTTGATGGAAGGGCCTGGCGCCTTAAGGAAGCTGTGAGAACCCATTTAAACCCTGATCCTAACGTAAGAAGCTTGGCATCTGCCTTAGTTTCCATTTGGAGCTGGAAACCAAATCATTGGAGAAGGAATATGTAGTTTGTAAAACCTGTCCTGCAAACAAACCTAGGAGTTACCAAAACTTCCAAGGGTTCTTTCATCACAAGCCCTGCAGGATATTTAAGAGGAGGGACTACAACATTCCCTCACAAAGGTGGAAGCAGCCCTGGCCGGTTCAGGAGACCTAGGTTCTTAACCTGGTGCTGCCCTGACTAGCTGTGTAAACTTGAGTAAGTCTCTTCGCCTACATGGTTGACTAACCAACTGGTTGACCAGTCAGCTGGAGGGTTGAGCTGGGGGTTCTCTTCCCAGATGTCTGACTCTCATTGTTACCCCTTGCCAGTTACATGATATTAACCCTGCCCCTCTCTAATAATCTCCATATGCTCGTGTGTCCCAGCGATCGGGCAACTTGAGGCAAAGATATAGACCTTCAGTAGGACATGTTTCTTCAGGCTACCAGTAAGTTTCCGTAGGGATGATAAGGTTAGGGAACAACAGTTTTCTAGAACATTTACTCCTCTGATAATCAGGATTAACATCTCTCCCCAAATTCTGAAACCAGTTAGAATTTCTACCACATGGAAGCAAGTTACTAAATGACATTACACCTTTGTGTTTAATTACTAGTGAAAACAGAACAATATGGCATCATTTAATCGAAACAATAGAAAGGACAGCTTTAAGTGATAGAAGAACTATGCTGGGGTTTTAATCTTTAAATAGAGAGATCATACATAGCTTTATCATAATGTTGTATACTTCTTCCCATTACAATTTGATTCTCATTTGGGGGTTATTAACCCCATCATGGCATTTTATTTAAAAAGTAAGCTCTTATCACACCAACATAGAAATAAGAAGACAACACTGTTTTCATTGCAGCTCAGTGTCAATGTTGCAGATCCCAAGGCAACAAAGCTTTGTCCCAGAACAAATTTGTCTCCCTCACTTTTGCTTTGTGACATTGGAAGGAACCATCAACAAGCCCAATACTTTCTATGTTCACACTTTTTGTGTTAAAGGCGGAGTAGGTCAGTAAAAATTAATTAAAAGACCTACTTAAGCAGAAAAGAGAAATTTACTGAGCAATTTCCCACTTCTTGGTGAAAACCTCATCCCAGGCAATAGTTTCTCCTGAGCCAGTGGCCTTATTTCTGATTTAACAGTGGGGTATTTCTTAGCTTCCGCATCCCATCTGCATCCATTTTCACAATGACTGAACAAATGCAATTAGCTTGCAGTGAGCCAAGTAATGGTTTTCTTAAAGGATTGGGGACACTTTCTTAGACTCTAATATGCATGGGCATCTTCCCCGGCTCCTTTCAGCCAGGCTCCCATTCGTAGCAACCACATGTCTTTCCCTAGTGCACCAAGGCAAAAGTTTTGCTGCAAGAAAACAATACCAGGAGATTGAAGAGCCAGCTGAGGGTGTGGATGGGGAGAAACAGGGCCTTACTGCCATTCCTAGCTGGTAAAATCTACACAGAAAGAAAGAAAACTAACACTCATGGCACGCCTACTGAATGCTGGGCATTGCACTTATGCTTTTACAAGCATTATGCCAGAGGTCTAGAACGTCGGTTCCATCAGACCAGAGATCTCATCTGCTTTGCCCACTACTGTATCCCCAGTACACATGAGAGGCACTCAAAGAATATTTGTTAGGGGTAGCAACCTGAAGACCCCTAGGAGTCATCTCCACCCTTGTATTTGGTAGAATCCAATGTAAATATCGTCTCACTGTCGGTGGTCCGGGAAACCAGCTGGCTTCTCAGCAGTCATCACACCTAGGAATCCTCTGAAAGCTCAAAGGTAGTAACTCCAAGACTTTCAGAGTTAAAAGAACTTGGAAACATTTTCATGGATACCTTGGATTCACTGTTCAATGCAGAGGCCATAGTGAATAGTGTCTGAATGACCACATGTGGATAAAAATATTTGAATGAGACAATCTAATCTTGAAATGGGCTCTCCACCTTCACTGATTAAATTAGCTAACACTGTTCTCTAAAGTTACTGGTCATCCAGTATTCTTCAGCTGTATTTCTTCAATATTTGTCTTCAATAATAAATACTTGAGAGTCTGCTATGTGTATGTTACACACTCTACCAGGCACGGTGGGTTTTACAAACTGAAACAGACATGGCTGCAGTTGACCAACTGGCCAGCATTAAGACTCCTGCATGCCAGCCCACTGGTAACTAAATTTCATCAAATCTAAGATATGTTAAATGTACAAAACATCTTGATTTCAGAGATGGTATAATGTGAAAAATGGTATTTTTACCTCTCCCTGCATTTAGTTCTGCTCTGTTCTTTCTTCTATCGCTGTTGTGTTACCACTGACCCACACATAGGAACGAAGAAATCTGAAAGTATATGATGGTTTACGGTGGAAATGGGGCTCTTCTCATTGTAACAGATGTTGTAGTAAATAGACTACCCATTGAAATCTATTCCAAGCCTCAATGTCCTTCTATTACCACAATCTACTATATCACTTTCATCTGAATACACATTTTGCAAACACACAGAATTTAATCTAAATGGGAATTGACAGTAAAAATACATTTTTAGTGGCAAAGTAAAGTGATATAAGAATTGAAAAAAAACTAGATTCTTATGCTTGTATACTCTTTGGTAGATCCATATTTAAATTCAACTGCCACTGATAAAAAAAGAATTCTAATTTTTTCATAATTAGTGCAAAACGATTTGGCAGGCTAAAATCTGCATGCTTCAAGTACTTTATTCTTGGTAGACATTTTCAATGAGTTCATATAACAGACATATCCTGAGTCTTATTCCAGAAACTGACACCAATATCTTATGTTTTTGTAGCCCAGAGGAACTTGCCCAAACAACTTACTTTTTAAAAAAAGAAATTAACAGTAATTTTCCTTAAAATCATTTCTCTTTCCAGTTCCTTTGGTGGAGAGGGTGAGTTTTCCATTACTAAGTAGAGTTTTCCATACAAATAAATCAAGACTTCCTAATCATCATGATTTCTAATGCTGAATCTTGAAGAATTTTTAGTATACAGAAACTTGATCAGCAAAGTAACCATAGTTCCCTGGAAATGTTCCATTCTGTAAATTTATCACAGCAAACACACTCAAACAGAAAAGCAAAAGGCATAAATATGAAGTCCCTGAACCAACAGCCTCCCAAAGGGAAAGGATGGGTGCTGGGTTTCATAGCACCTGGCATGAATGGCTTTGAATGAATGGATGGATAGAAGGATGGATGAATGGATGGATGAATGGCTTGCATCACCACGTAAGAAGAAGCTATAATAAGCAAAGGATAATAGTTCTGGGACTATAGAGCATTAAAGAATAGCTACAAGAAACCAGGGAGGGGATCCGCTGGCTTAACAGGATGCATTATCTGAGATCAAGTTAGCTAAGATGGAGGTCGTTCTTTATTTCCAGAATGAGTCATGGATTTATTCTCTCCCGTAGGGCTAGAGAGATTCTGCGTGTTCACACAGAGCAGGGAGGCAAACTCCAGCAGAATATGGACAGGCTTTCTAAAGTGGGATATTTTAAGAGCTTCAGAGCCCGCTTACTGCTCTGTTGGCTTCCCATTGTGGACTCTGCAAGACCCAAATAAAGTTCATGCAGGTTATTTAGAAAATTAGATGATTTCGTGTATCATTTCTTGGAGATCGCACAGTCCGTAGATGAATTGCAACAGAGGTAGATCCCAAATCCTTGAGTTCTCAGTCTGCACCCAGAGCTGGCTCTTCTAAAACATAATGCTTTCCTGAGTCTCTAGCAAGAAGGCCAAGGGTTTGACGGATGGACTCTTCTTGAGTTCTGAAAATAACTGATATGGTGGCCAAAGGTAAACAGGACAGTCATTTGACTCTGTACTTGTCATTTAGCCTCGTCACGTGTCCTAATCAAAGCAAGAGGGCAGAGTCTGATGTTGAACATTGCTGCCATCTGCTGCAGAACCCCTGCCTCACCCCCAGTGAGGGGTGGGAGGAGGACGCAGCCAGGAGCCACCTTGCTTTGACTAATTCTAAACCACAGCAGCTCAGCACCAGCAGAACTGCTGAGCTGGGTTTTACTTCACCTCAGGTGTCACTGACAACACTGTCAGTTGAGCAGGGATGGCTGCTGAACCTTTATTTCTGGCAATAAGGCGAGAAATAGCAAAGGTACAGCTGGATCTTATGATCACAGGTCGGGTTTGCAAGGCTTAGGGTTGGGGAGGGAGAGAGTCATCTTTTATTTCACTACCTGAACAGTCAGGCTGGAAGTCAAAATCTATAAAATCGAAGAGGGAATCCCATATTTTGTCTGCTTCCAGTTCTCAGATGGGGCTCTTCTTTCAAAAGAAAGAGCAGTGTTCTTCTAGATGAGTTAAATGAAACAGGTAACCCCGCCTGCCCCGAAAAGAAGTAAAAGTCATTGGATTTAAATAATTTAAATACAAATCCTGTCTTCTCTTAATAGCTTGTCTATAAACTTCTTGAGAGTAGGGACCTTGTCTTCCCCCTCTTTTATGTCCCACAGTACAATTTATGGTGCCACGCACAAGGCAGGGAGCGAATAAATCTTTTTGGAATGAATGAAAGAATACAGACTCAACAGAGCTTAAATCTCCATCAGGCAGAAATGTGTAGGCCTGAAAGGAGACATAAAAAAAAACACACAGAATAAAAACTTCTGCAACTAGTATATTCGGAAGGAAATACTCCTAGTAGATAAAGCAAGGACTTAAGGGTAAGAGCACCCGGGGCAAATCCTGGCTCCACCACCTTCTGTGTGACCATCAGGAAATTATCCCATTTCTTTTTCAAACTTTTTTATTTTTTGCTTTTAAAGAAATTGAAGTATAGTTGATTTACAATAATTCGGGTGTACAGCAAAGTGATTCAACTATACGTACAGAAATTATCTTATTTCTTGAGCCTGAATTACTGACTTTGCAGGGTTGTCATGAGCCTGTGAAGACATAAGTCAGATTATATCACCCCTCTGCCCCAAGACCTCCCTCCAGTGGCTTCCCATGTCATGCCAGGTAAAAGCCAAAGTCCTGACACGAACATTCTCCCTACTCTGGCCTCAACCTCGACTTTCTGTGGGAGAAGAGCTAAGATAGATCCTATATATTTTGTTGATTTCTTTCATTCATTTCCTGGTTTCCTCCTAGAACGTAAGCTCAGTGAGGGCTGAGAATTCGTAGACTTTATCCACAACACTTTGAATGGTACCTGGAACTCAATAAATATGTACTGGATGAATGGATGAGTTTCTAGCACAGTATCTGGCACATAGGAGCACTAAATGGAGATTTTCACCATGAGTCAGCCCTCTTGCTGCAGATGTGAAACCCGATCATAAGGAGAACCAACTGTATTCTTTGCACTGGACCATTTTACACAAGGGACTAGAGCATCCGGAGATCTGGTATTCTCAGGGCTCCTGGAACCAACCCCCCACACAGATACCGAGGAACAACTGTATTCTTATTATCTAGGATCTCAGGAGGAACTAAAGCTATGTACTGTGTGCTTTACATTAGACACAAAAATCAGTCTTCTAAGAACAAAACCATAAACATATACAGTGAAATGTTTTTATATAATATTTTTAAGACCCCCCCCACAAAAGAAACCCAATAAAACGAATAGGAGACACAGACCACAGAGTAAAGAGCAGCTGCAAGAACCTTAAAAGGTAGAAAGAGGTAAGGATCTGTGCTGGGAAGAGTTAATATACAAGAAAATGGAGTAAAGAAGGCAGAGAAGGAAGAGGCTCAGAGAGAGAGGAGAGAGAGACAGAGACTATTAATTACACATTTTTGCAACGCTGTCTCCACCTTTATAACTTTGAGATGCCAGTTTGAGGATTTAAAAAGCTCTATTTTCTTTCCTTGAAGAGATTTTCCCCAGCACATTGCCAGCGTGGCAACTGCATTGATTCCATTCAGTGGTTCCAAAGAGGCATACTTTCTCAGAGATTCAGAGTTTCAAACATTTCAAACATTTTTTCAGAGTTGCTAATATAAAAAAATCTTCTCTTCATGATTGCACATCTGCAAAACCCAAATGAATCACAGGAAAATCTACTATGATAATAAAAGAATTTAGTAAGGTAGCAATTTTTTAACAAAGAAAAAGAAATACCCGTTATATATAATAAACAAAAAACTAGTGAGATATAAAAAAAGATCATATTTATGATAGTGAAAAAGAGAAGACATACATCTTTCAGGCATCAATCTTACAAAGGAGCGTCTGAAACCCATATGAAGAAAACCGTAAAACACTCCTGAAAAGACACAAAAATAGACAAACAAATGGGAGGACACTCCACTTTCCTGGGCTGGAAGACTTAAGATCAAAAAGGTATCAGTTCTTGCTAAGTCAATGTATGAATTTAATGTGATCTAAATTTTAAAATTTATCAATTTTTTCCCCCTCTGGGCCAGAGAGGTTGATTATAGAGCTCATTTGGAATAACAAGCAAGAAAGCATAACACCCTGGAAAATAAAAAGAATGAGAGAGAAGGGAGGGTGGGTAGACCTAGCAGATATTAAAACACACTATAAAGCTTCTATAATTTAAGAGGTTTTGTATTGGTACTTGAATAGACAAACATGATACAGGATTTTTAAAAATCCAGAAACAAACTCACCTGAATATGAAAATTTCATATATAGTAAAAACTACATCTTAAGTCAGTAGGGAAAAGATGAACTTTTTCATAGGTGGTATTGAGATAACTGCATAACCATATGGAAAATTAAAACTTAAATCTTTACTCATGTTGTACACCAGGATACATTGCAAATGGTGTATGTTTAAATGTTTAAAAAAAAATAAGATACCAGAAGAAAATATGGGTGAATACTTTTTTAACCTTAGAGTGAGTAAAACTTTCCTACTTATGACTTGAAATCTAAAAGCATAAGCAAAACGATTAATTTGGTTATAAGAAAAACACTTTTTATGGCCAAAAAAAAGCATAAGCAAAGTAAAAAGACAAATGACACTAAGGGAAAAATTCATGCAGCAGACAGTTAATAAACCTAATTTATAAAGAGGTTCTACAAATAGAGAAGAAAAAACTCCACCAAAAAGTAATCTAGAAATATGAATAGATAGTTTATGGGAAAATAAATGGACTCACTCTTAAACAAATAAAAAGATGCTCAAGATTACTTTCAGTAAGGGAAATACAAATTAAAATTATTCTGAGACAGAGAAAGACAAATATCATATGATATCACTTATATGTGGAATCTAAAAAATGATAAAAATGAATTTATTTATAAAACAGAAACAGACTCACAGACATAGAGAACAGACTTATGTTTACCAAAGGGGAAGGGGCGGGGAGGGATAAATTAGGAGTTTGGGATTAGCAGATACAAACTACTATATATAAAATAGATAAACAACAAGGTCCTACAGTATAGCACAGAGAACTATATTCAATTCAATATAAACTAAAATGGAAAAGGACCTGAAAAAGTATATCTATCTACCTACATATATAGGTAGATAGATACATCTGAATCACTTTGCTGTACACCAGAAATTAATACATTGTAAATCAACTTTACTTCAATTAAAAAAATTATTCTGCCATGCCATCAAATTGAAACACCTCAAATATGATGAAATCCCTATGTTCATAATGATATATATAAAAAAATGCTTTCATTCTTCCGTCTGGAAGATGTCTGTGAACCAATTCATTAATGTGAAAATTCGTAAGCAAAGAGAAAGGATCAAGCATTTATCTTGCCTTCCTTAAGTGACTGTCCTTCAGTCTAGTCAAAGAGTTGATAAAGGGAACTTTTGCTTAACAAACCATTCTAGCTAATGAATGAGGAATTATGGAATTTATATTTCACCATTTTGCAACCCCTAATGAATTAATGGATTGGCAAAAATCTAAAATTTGACACATGTGCTTCTCATTTACCCTATCTATCCCACTTCCGGATCTAACCCAATGATACACTGGCAAAGATTTGAAAACCCGTATTCAAAAGGCTATTCTTCACAGCACTATTTTTTTTTTTTTAATTTATTATTGGGTGCGTTGGGTCTTCGTTGTTGCGCACGGGCTTTCTCTAGTTGCAGTGAGCAGGGGCTACTCTTTGTTGCAGTGCGTGGGCTTCTCATTGCAGTGGCTTCTCGTTATGGAGCACGGGCCCTAGGTATGCAGGCTCAGTAGTTGTGGTGCACGGGCTTAGTTGCTCCGCGGCATGTGGGGTCCTCCAAGACCAGGGACCTAACCCGGCACCCAAGTAGCAGCCTTGCCAAATAAACCGAATCTGAATCTGATTATCCATCTACCTATCACTTCATAGGAAAGACAGCAGACAGAGGGACAGGATAAATGTCACAAGGGGGAAAAATCAGCAAAATCTAGACTGCTGGAAACCCTACAGGATAAACACCCAGTCGCGTCCGCAAGCCAGTGCAGGGAAAACCAAGGATGAAGACAGACATAAGAGAGCTGTCATCCAATGCCCTGCCGGGGCCCTGTTTGCATCGTGATTCAAGCAAACAGATGGAGCAAAACCATAGAAATGTACAAGACAACCAGAAAAAGGGAAGCCCCGCCTGGGTATTTAACAAAATGAAGGCATTCCTATTACTTTTGTTTGGATGTGATGAAACATAATATATAACACGCACATATACTTTATTTTAAATAAAGTTGCTCTAAAACCAGCTTGTGTAGCAATCTACCCGGTATACTACCTTATTCTTTTTCCGTTCATCTCTAGCTTGCCTCCTGGCACCTGGATCCACGTCCCGCCATCCTTTTCACGAAATAGGAACAGAGAAAGGTGCCTCCCACGGGTGTCTTTACCAACCAACCCCCAAGACTAAAGCGCCTTCAGTCAGAAAGAGATGCTGCTTCTTTTTATTCTTCACGAAGAGGAAAGCAGTTTCTCCCCCATCGACATCAAACAGGGAGGTTGGGAAAACCCATTTGCCTCCCAAGAACCTCCCTCAGAACCTCAGAAATGACTGCAGTTCTGGGGGGTCCCACTTTTACAAACTGTCCCCTGTGCAAAGCTTTCCAGAAGGTGTGCTGGTCTTTAAGTGGGGCTGGAAAGGACTTCTGCAATGACCTTCAGTCCTGCCCTTGGGGTCTGAGATTGCTGGACACAGGATGGTGGCCCGAGAGGGAAGGGGGAGGCTTCCGCAGCGGGGACAGCTGGGGATGGGGAGGCTGCCCCAATCCTGTCCCCTCCCCCATGACACGGAGAAGTCGCTGTTTGTGATCCGGACTCCTGTGCAGTCATACTTCCCGTTTCCACTTCTAATGCTGATCCTACATTGCCCTCCTTCACCTTTCCGTTTCCCCAAGGACACTGCTTCTCCCAAATCAGAGACTTTCCTGTCCCCGTCCCATCAGAGGAAGCGAGCATCACTGGCCGGAGCCGCTGCCCTGACCATGCTCCCTTCTCGTCGGCCCGGCCTGAGGCCCCAGGGATTCCAGAACATCTTTCCCCTTCCCCCGGCTTTTGCCTTCTCCCCAGCTTTTCCACTCTTCTCAGTGGCACAGTGTTATTGTGGAGAAAAGTGCTTTTCCAAAACCAATCTGTGCTAGGATATTAGTGTTTAACATCCTCTAGTGCTTTTTGAGAATTGTCTACCCCAGAGGCTGTTTCATCTGAGAAGGTGCCAGAAGAAACCAGTGGTGACGACTAGGATGACCCAACATGGGCACTTGGCTTTTCGGTTCTACACGGCGGGGAGGCTGGTGGTGCCGGCTCGGGTCCTCTTTACCATCCGGTAGGTGCCTCCACTTCCGGGCTGATGAAAAAGGTTGACTGGTGTTATGGATTGAGTTGTGCCACCCCAAAAGTTCCTGTGTTGAAGTTCTAGCCCCCAGCACCTTATACTGTGACTTTATTCAAAATAGGGTCTGTGCTAATGAAGTCATGGGAATTCATGGGAAGGGCTAATGAAGTCATGGGAAGGGTTCCAGCACCTTATTCTGTGACTTTATTCAAAATAGGGTCTGTGCCAATGAAGTCATGGGAAGGGCAGTTAACCCAATATGACTGGTGTCCTTATACAAAAGTCGCCTTTTATTTGGACACTTACAGGGGGAAGACAACATGAGGAGATACATGGAGAATATTCTTTTTCAAATTCTTTTCCATTACAGGTTGTTATAAGATATCAAATAGAGTTCCCTGTGCTACAGAGTAGGTCCTTGTTGTTTATCTATTTTACGTATAGTAGCATGCATCTGTTAATCCCAAACTCCTAATTTATCCCTCCCCTATCACCTTTCCCCTTTGGTAACCATAAGTTTGATTTCTGTATCTGTGAGTCTCTTTCTGTTTTGTAAATAAGTTCATTCGAATCATTTTTATAATTTTTTATTATGTTTTCATTTTTTTAACTTTTTATTTTATATTGGAGTATAGTTGATTAACAATGTTGTGTTAGTTTCAGGTGTACAACAAAGTGATTCAGTCATACATATACAGATATCTATTCTTTTTCAAATTCTTTTCCCAACTAGGTTATTACAGAATACTGAGCAGAGTTCCCTGTGCTATATAGTAGGTCCTTGTTGGTTATCCATTTTAAATATAGCAGTGTGAATCATTTTTTTAGATTCCACAATAAGTGACATCATATGATATTTGTCTTTCTCTTTCTGACTTACTTCACTTACTATGATTATCTCTAGGTCCATCCGCATTGCTGCAAATGGCATTATTTCATTCTTTTTTATGGCTGAGTAGTATTCCATTGTATATATGTACCACATCTTCTTTATCCATTCGTCCATCAATGGACATTTAGTTTGCTTCCATGTCTTGGCTATTGTAAATAGTGCTGCAATGAACATTAGAGATCTTGATTTTGGACTTCTGGCCTCCAGACTGTGAGTCAATAAATTTCTGTTGTTTAGGCTCCCCCCACCCCATCTGTAATACTTTGTCACTGCAGCCTGCGTGGACTAATACAGCTGGTAATGCACTACTGGCCCCATCTCCTGAGCATTCTCCTTGTCCTAGTGGAAGTTGCTGCACCTCACCCCATGGCCAGTGACCAGTGACGAAACATGTTATCAAGGGCCGGCCTTCTTGCCTCTAAAGGGACCAACCGTGTGGTACAATTCCTGCTCCAGAGCTCCCCGTGGGATCAGGCTGAAGCTGGTCTCCAGTGGAGCCCACATTCTCACCTGGTTCCCCCCCAAAACACATCTCCCCTACCCGTCCTCTCCTGACCCCTCCTGCCCTTGTCCTGAGAGCACTTCCTCAATGAATCCTTTGCATAATGTCCCTGCTTCTGGGAGCCTGATGCAAGACACTCAGCATCTAAGTAAGAGAGTATCTGGGTGGGTGGTACCCACCACCCCTTCTCAGCACAGAGGCAGGTCCTACCCTACCTCCACGTCTCCAGCTTGATATCCTTCCTCCCTGAAACCTCATGGCTCTGATAGCTGGGACCCTGGGGCCACCCCAGAAATCCAACTCCATCAGGGAGACTCCAGGGACACCAAGTCCCCCTCCCCTCCACTGAGCAGCATCGCAGAGCCCCAGGGAGACCAGCACATTTTATTCCTCTGTTGCCATGGCTCCTTCCCCACGTACCTGGCTTCTCAATGTATTTAATGTGCCACTGTGTTGGGGATGCCTGCGGATCATTACAGAGCCTATTCAAGTCCTTGTCAGCAGGCCTCCCAATGTGACAGACAGAAGAGGGGAAAAGAGAAAGAAAGGGAGGGAAATCTTACTGTTTTAAGATTCACTAAGGGAAAAAAATCCACCTGTTTTCCCACTAGATTTCACGTCGCTAATGGTTTCATCTCTCAGTTTTCTCTTGCAGTAATGAAAAGAAAGTATTTTTCCCTTCATTTTGCAGGCATTTTGGAGGAGAGGTAATATTTTTGGTTTTGTATTTTGTTTTTTGGGTTTTTTTTTTTACCTCTAATTGGGTTCCTAACTCTAATGACGGCCCAAAAAGCAAATAGGAAGGGACAGATTATGTAAATCACTTTCCCTTTGATCATGTTTCAGCGAGTCCAAGCCAACCCACACTTACGCATGGTTTCCATGTGCACGCAGAGCAGATGGTGCTAAGGGCGTAGGTTTGCACTCAGAAGCCTGCTCCCTGCTGAAAACTGCTGCTCCCACACGCTACAAAGCATCTCAAAGGCAAGGTAATTCCAGAGGAAAGGGAATTCAGAGTCATCCCCCCCACCCCCGACTTCCAGCCAGCTTTCCGATGCAAAGCTTCTGTAAAGTTGTCTCCAGAGATCAAATGTTTTTCTTTAAGAAAAAATTCCAGAATATTCAGGCAAAATTCTACCCTAAGTAGCCTATATTTTAAAATATAGCTGCAATAGCAGGTGAAGTAGTTAAGTCTTTCTTCTATTCAGGGTTTCTCCCACCTAGAGTTTCACATCTTCCTCTGGGTCATCCCAGAAGTGACACAATTCAAATTCGCCTTTCCTATTTCTTATTTTTTTAATGGGCATTGCTTTAATTTTTTGCTCCTAATTTAAAAATAGGATCAAAATATAGAGCAACAAAACTTAAAACAATGTTATTTTATCCCACTCATCTTTGTGAAGATATGCTATTTGCCTACTCATCCTAGATTGAAGATGGAAAGATGAGCGAGATGCAGAAGCTGTGCTCAAGAATTTTACAGTCAAATATTAAGGCAAGGGACTTTCCTCGTGGCACAGTGGTTAAGAATCCGCCTGCCAGTGCCAGGGACACGGGTTAGAGCCCTGGTCTGAGAAGATTCTACGTGCCGTGGAGCAACTAAGCCTGTGCGCCACAACTACTGAGCCTGCAATGAAGACCCAATGCGGCCAAAAATAAATAAAATAAATTTTAAAATTTATTTAAAAAAAATATTAAGGCAATAAAAAATACTCTTAAGTTGATCACAGGGCAGAATACAGTGCCTGTCATGAAGATTTTACACAGTGGTGCAGGGAAGGGAAAGCGTGATCCCACTGAGTTGTGGGTTTGGGAGAGCGCGCGGCTTAATAAATGTGATTTCAACAGTTAGAGATGGGAGGGGCATGGCATGGAAATGCAAAACTATTTTCCATAAAAGGAAAAACATGTGTGTGCCAAGGCACAGAGGCAGGAAATCTCAGGCCATGTTCACTGCATGGAAACCAGCCCAGTGTGAGTCGATAAGCAGTGAAGATAGTAAAGGCAGATCAGCTCCAGATCGTAAGGTCCCGTGAAGGCCTTGGGGGAGGAAGTCTGCTTAATGCTAAGAAACTAGAATCCGTTATAAAGTTTTTGAACAAATGAGTGACTTGATCATAAGTGGTCTGTGTTCATTTCCTAGGGCTTCCGTAGCAAAGTACCACAGACTGGATGGATGGCTTAAACAAAAGAAATTTATCTTCTCACATTTCTGGAGGCTGGAAGTCCAAGATCAAGGTGGCAGCAGGGTTGGCTTCTCCCCTGGGCCTCACTCTAGCCCCAGATGGTCATCTTCTCTTAGGTTTCTTCACATGGTCTCCCCTGTGTGCACATCATCTCTGTGCCCTAATCTCCTCTTCCTACAAGGACACCAATCATACTGGATTAGGGCCTACCTTAATGACCTCATCTTAACTTAATCACCTCTTTAAAGGCCCTGTCTCCAAATACAGTTGCATTCAGAGGTACTAGGGGTCGGGACTTCACCATATGAATGAGGGGTGGGGGGACGCAATTCAGCCCATAATGTAGTGTATGTAAAAAATACCCTTAAAGAGGATGGAGGCAGAAAGAGCAAGAAGACAGTGGAGTCTGGGAGGCCGTTGGAGGCTGGCACCATGGGTCCAGGGAGAAACAATGAAGGGACAGGCATGAAGAGGTTTCGTGAAGACGGATGCTTAGGACTTGGCACTGATGGATGCTGGAAATGTTGGGAGGGAAGGAATCAGAGATAGCTTCATGAAACTCCATGGGCCGGCTTGACATTGGCATGGACCTCTGCGTAAAATAGCTCGTCAGTAAACAGGAAGGAAGGGATGGAAGAGCGGGAGAGAAGATTTGGGCAGGGACTAGTGTGGGAAGCATACTTGCTTTTTTTTTCTGTAATTTTGAAAATTTATTTTATTGACATACAGTTGCTTTACGATGTTGTGTTAATTTCTGCTATACAGGAAAGTGATTCAGTTATACATATATATAGACATTCTTTTTCATATTCTTTTCCATTACGGTTTATCACAGGATATTGAATATAGTTTCCTGTGTTCTACAGTAGGACCTTGTTGTTTATCAAATTTGCTTTTAACAGTACTTTTGTATTGATTGGCTTTTTAAAAAAAATTACATGCCAATTCAAAAAATCAAACACAAAAATAAAAAACTGTGGAATTTCAAAGCCCTTCTGGGCTGGCTTTTTATATCACTGGACTTTCCCCCTGACTCCTGGGCATGTATGTTGGGGACATCATCCAAGAAAACAACCCAGGGAAGAAATTATAGTAGTCAAAGGTAAGGTCAGCGGCTAGAAAGACAAGACGAAATTCACCAGAACCACAACAAAACGGTTATTTAGAGAGAGCAATTTGATGTAAGAAGGATTAACCTTGGACTCTTCCAAGGAGATTCAGTTACTCAAGTTCCACCCCTCTTCCTCCAAAAGTCTCATTACAAGGGGGCTTCAGGCTGTTGACATGATTGAAAGAGATGACACCTATAAAGTGCTGAGCACACCACCTGGTGCAGAGTAACTACCCAATATGTTAGCTATTATCAAGGCACTGATAGCATCCTAGCTGTTATGTATCCCATTTTGAAGAGCATCGTCTATGAGTCACGTGGACCAGAGGGATGCAGTGGTTCTTGGCTGATGCCTGACCATCTCCTTCCTTGCAGCTTCCCTCCTCGCCTGCCATCAGAATCCCAACTGTGTTCAGGGTCTGGAAGGCCTTGTGCTTCTGTGGACCAGGCTCTCTATAGTTCCAGGGAGAATCTTGATTGGCCTAAGCCAGTCACTGCCATTTTACTTTCCTTGTGGGTGATGGATTTAGGTTTGGAAAAGGGTTGCAGTCATGGTCAAGTGCAATGGGAGGAGGAATCTGCTGGGAAATACCTGGGAAATTATTTCCTGCTCTTACAAAGGGGTAGAGATGGTGTCATCTGTGTGGTGTGATGGGAATTGTAGCAGCTATCTTTGGACTATGAGGGAAGCCAGCCTAAAAGGACAAACCAAGCCACCGAGGGTACCCAAGAGAGAAGGGGAAGTAAACTGAGTCTTAGATGGTTTTGTTGAGCTGCTGACTTAACCAGTGCTGGCACTGGTCCATCTCGGGACTTCTTTTTAAAGGGTAATGAATGACCTTAACCTTGTTATCTCTTACTTGCAGCCAAAAGTACCCTAATTAGTATAACTCCCTTTGGTCCACGTGGAAAAGTTCGACTCCTTTTCCTCTGGTGCATGTCTGTCTTCTTCGCCCAGACTAGGGGTGGAGTTTGGACGTCCCTCTGTGGGGCTCTGTACACCAGCATCCGCTACACCAGCAAGGCACACATCCCTGAAACAGCCACCTCTTGGAAGAACCTGGGAAAACAAGTGCAATTTCCTGGTAGCCAAAGCTCACACATTTCACTCCGACTCCCCCCCAAGTTGGCCTTCTGTTCTGAAGTGACTCACATTGCTTTTCCCTGGACTCCTTCCAATGCTTTCAGCATCCTAAACCCCAATGCAGAACTCCAACTGTGGGCTCGTCAGCTTTCTCCAGACTATTTCCTTTGTGTTTGCCAGGCTTCTTTTCTGATATGAGTCACAGTGCTTTGCCTACGTTATCTGCTGATAAAGAAACATGTCAGCCTCCCCGCCCCGCCACCCTGGGCTGTCTGCCATTTTCCCCAGATCCAATCTCCCCTGCTGGACCTGAAATAGTAACAACCACAACAATGCCTTACATTGCACTGCAGAGCTCTCAACAGTTTACAAAGCATTTCCAACATGCCACCTAATTTCATCCTTGCAATGATGTATGAGCTAAGTAGAGCAGACAGAGTTATTCCTATTTTGCAGAAGAAGAACCACATTTAGAGAGGATGACTTCTTGGACCGAGGTCAAGTGGCAGATACCTGGCACTAGTAGAAATCAGACCCAGAATTAGACAGAGTCTCTCTCCATCTAATTCAGTCCCGTCCCACGTGTATTTACTCTGTCTTCCCTTTGCGCTCGGCATTTGGGGGCTTGCCTGAGACAACTGGGAGAATGAGGGCTGGCATTCCTGCTTAAAAGAGACAGAGGGAGGTCAAACTGATGCCAGCGAGCGGTGCCTGGGATCAAGTCGCCTCTCGTTTTGTAACTTTTGTGTCCTTTTAATGTGGTTCCGGGAATTTAATATGCTCTGCTCTTTCTCCCACTAGGAAGAAGCCCTTTGTTTTGTTTTTTTTCTTGAACGCTATATTGGGAAATGAAATGCAGGGAGTGGAGGATGTCCATTATCTACAAAGCTGACTGAAGCACGTACTCAGCGCGGCGAGCAGAGGCAAACGGGGACTGGAAAGGAGAGTCCCACAGGAAGGGGGCTCACAATGGTGGAGCTAGGACTTATTTGATGAGCCGGATAAGAACCTAAAAATATTAGCTATGTTTACAAACACTTATTGCGCCCCAGGTGTATCAGTTCATTACTGACGAGTAACAAAAAGCCCCCCCCCAAACCGTGTGCCTTAAAACTACAGCCATGTATCATTTCTGAATTGGCTGAACTGGGTTTGGGTGTCCTTGGCTGCCATGTTCATGAGTCTGCAATTAGTGGGCAGGGTGGCTGGGGACGGGCTGGTCTACGATGGCCTTGGCCTGGGACGACTTGGCTTTACCGCACATGGTCTTTCATCCACAAACAGGCTAGCCTGGCCATGTTCTTATAGCAAAACAGAGATGCACGAGAGAGAGACCAGAAGTGCACAGGGTCTCTGGAGGCCCAGGCTCAGACCTGCCCCATGGCACGGTCACATCGACTGCATTCTTTGAGCCAATGCAAGGCACAAGGTCAGCCCACGTGCAGAGTTGGGGAAATAGATGTCACCTCTTGATGAGCAGAGATGCAAAGTCACCTGATAAGAGGTTTGGAAAGAGGGAGGGGTGCAGAATAGAGGCCCATTATGTGTGTTGAATTTTGAGGGCTGAGAGAAATATGTAAGATTGTCTTAGTCCTTCAACATGGAAAATAATTACGGGTCAATCCTAAGACCTGTTAATGCACGCTGTGTAGGATCACTTAGAAAAGCATCAGCTGAGGCTTCTTTGATGATTACAAGGTCAAGGGGATATTTTTGCCTGAGAGAGAGTAGCAGTCCCTGCACCTAAAAGACGAAAGAGCAGACCAAGAATGGCATCTTTGGTCAAGGTCAGGGATATTAGCACCTCCTGGGGCATTGCCATCTGGGGAGTTTGGAATGCTCACCACATCCAGATGTGGTTCATGCTCACCGTGTGAAGAGGGCTTTACACACATTGTTATGTGTCAGCCCCACAGCAGCTAAAAGTAAGGAATATTCTGAGATTTGTTATTGAGTTTTATTCAGCACACTTTTGAGAACCCCGAGGCAGACAGCAGATGTCAGTTTCACCTGAGCTGTAGTGGACGAGAACACCTCTTTGACGGAAGCAAAGGGAAAAAAGAATCTCTCATCTACAATTTGTGTTACACAAAAGCAACATCCTTATTTCCAACCAGGCCCCTCGGAGCTATAGAATATTTTAAGGCTTGAATTCTTCTATTTGAAACTAAAATTAACTGTTAGGAAAATACAACATCTGAAATATATGTTTTTGTAATTATCTAAATATCAGTAGTCAAATTTTTTATGGCCTGCTGAAGATCAGGCTTGATCTAACACCTACCAACAGTAAACAGGTGGGACAAAAGCATATCTCTCCATGAACCCAGACATGTCAGTGCCCTTGTTCTATTATAAAGAGTGTTTTAAAAATAAGAACTGCTACCTTTAGAACAACTGTGGACACGTTCTAAAGGCCATGTGGAATCAGCCTGGAGACCCTGCTAAAAATCGAAAATATATGAAATTCATAAACTTGTAAAATTCGAGCATATTCCCTTTCACAGGCAGGCAGCAAAATGACAGCTGTGCTCAGACAAACAAGTGGTTCCAGTTAAGGAAAGGAATATAACCGAGGCTTTGTTTGATCATGGCTGAGTTTAAACTCGTCAGAAGAAGCATGATCTGGAAAAGAAGCCAAAGAAGACAGCCAAGCAGGTGCACCGTCAACACCGCCGCTGTTTATTCCCCTTTGCTTTATTCATCAATTACCGGATGTTCTGAGCACCTGCTTTTAGGAGGGCATCACCTCAGAGGTAAAAATCTCCCTCTAGCCCTGCAATGGTTCTGAGAGGTTTGAGGGGTGGAGGGCAGGGGGACAAAAGGCCTGGCCCCGGCAGCCATGGGCTTTTGGGTCACTTCACCAACACCAACACTTACGTAGCCTTACATGGTCCCACCAGGCACCTGGGACATTTTTGCATCTCTTCTCAGGTGGGCCCTGTCCTTCTGCAGCTCCTCCCGGTGGCCGAGGGCAGTGATCTCCCGCCACCATCCAAGGGTTCTCATGCACCCACCCCCAGCCCCAGCAGAGCCCAGGGGACACCCTCAGGTGCAGGGAAGCACCCAGGACGGGCCTGAGCTGGTCTGGTTGAGCGTGAAGTCCACACGCTGCCTCGG